>NW_027254381.1:300000-481092 GCF_044704955.1 Pristiophorus japonicus | reverse complement strand
GGGAAGGAGATAGGATGGTGGGGGAGGGGGAAGGAGATAGGATGGTGGGGGAGGGGAAGGAGATAGGATGGTGGGGGAGGGGGAAGGAGATAGGATGGTGGGGTGGGGGTTGTGGGCAGAGGGGAAAAGTCGAGGAACAGCCAGCAGCGGGCAGGACAATTCCTGCACCTCCCGGCCACAGAGAAACTGTTCCACACAGAATAAATAGAAAGAACCTGTTTTTATATCCGACCTTTCACGACCTCGGGACGTCCCGAAGCTCTTTACAGACAATGAAGAGTTTTTAAAGTGTAGTCACTGTTGCAATTTGTGCACAGCAAGCTCCCACAAGCAGCAAAGTGATAATTACCAGATAACCAGTTCTCATGATGTTGGTTGATGGATAAATATTGTCCAGGACACCGGACGGAACTAACTCCTTGCATCATTCCCTCTGAGACTTCCAGCAGTCCCTTTAAGGACCACAGGTTGGGCCATTCTACAGACTGTTCCACTGGGCGGGACTTGCACAGCTCACACAACGACCAATGGAAGACCAAGATTGCACAGGGGTCCTATGTACATTCTGGGATCCGGTTTGCATAAACTAATGCGGCTTCCCCCATGTTTAGTGCGGGAACGCTGGATTCCTATTTTGCGGCTGTGGCATAATTTCCCGGCGGCACTTAGTGGGAACCACTGCGGGTGATTTTTGTCTCGTTACTGCTCTGTTTACGGTGTAAATCCGGACAATAGTGAGACGTAAATCACTCCCAACTACTTTATGTAGAGGGTATGGGAAGTAATACATTGTGGGAAGTGGTTTGAGATATTTGTCAGGAACATTGGAAATGTAAGTTTCTCCTTCAGATGTAATTGCAGTGTGTTTATTTCCATCGCATTCCTTATACTGGACGCTGTCTTACCTGTGAAATATTTTATTCACTACACTACATTCCTTGTGGCCTTTGGAAACAGCTGCCCCCACCCCTCTACCCCTCCCCCTGCTCTTCCCCCCCACCCCCTCACCTGCTCTTTCTCCTCCTCTTCGCTCTCTCCACACCCCCCCACTTTCTCGCCCCCCTGCGCTCTCTCCCCCTCCCCCCCGCTCTCTGTCCCCCACTTTTCCTCCCCCCGCTCTCCCTCCCCCCCCAACCACCCGCTCTCTCTCCCCCTCCCCCCACGCGAAGGCAGAATATTATCTGAATGGTGGCAGATTAGGAAAAGGGTGAGGTGCAATGAGATCTGGGTGTCATGGTACATCAGTCATTGAAAGTTGGCATACAGGTACAGCAGGCGGTGAAGAAGGCCTTCTTAGTTGGGGGATTTGAGTATGGGAGCAGGGAGGTCTTACTGCAGTTGTACAGGACCTTAGTGAGGCCTCACCTGGAATACTGTGTTCAGTTTTGGTTTCCTAATCTGAGGAAGGACGTTCTTGCTATTGAGGGAATGCAGCGAAGGTTCACCAGACTGATTCCCGGAATGGCTGGATTGACATATGAGGAGAGACTGGATCGACTGGGCCTGTATTCACTGGAGTTTAGAAGGATGAGAGGGGATCTCATAGAAATATATAAAATTCTGACGGGACTGGACAGGTTAGATGCAGGAAGAATGTTCCCGATGCTGGGAAAATCCAGAACCAGGGAACACAGTCTAAGGATAAGGGGGAAGCCATTTAGGACTGAGATGAGGAGATACTTTTTCACTCAGTTGTTAACCTATGGAAATCTCTACTGCAGAGAGTTGTTGATGCCAGTTCATTGGATATATTCCCCAAGGGAGTTAGTTCTGGCCCTTAGGGCTAAAGGGATCAAGAGGTATGGAGAAAAAGCAGGAAAGGGGTACTGAGGTGAATGATCAGCCATGATCTTATTGAATGGTGGTGCAGGCTCAAAGGGCCGAATGGCCTACTCCTGCACCCAATTTCTATGTTTCTATGTTTCTCCCCCCGCTCTCTCCAGTGATTTTCGATTCTTTATCTCCGGGCGCTGATTTGGGCCCAAAATCGACGTAAATCGCCCCCCAGGGCATAAACCCTGGAGCAGTAGCTGATTCTATGATCACAACCCAGAGCCCGAGTGGGCACTTTAAACAGGAAAGTGTTTGAATAAATCACAGCAAGAAACTGAATCACTGACTGTTGTATTTTAACTTTCCCCCAGCTCCAGCCTCGATGAGTCTGGATCCGAACACAGCGAATCCCCGGCTCATCCTATCTGAGGACCGGACCCGTGTGAGACATGGAGACAAACAGCAGCCGCTCCCTGACACCCTGGAGAGGTTTGATCCCTGGGGCTGTGTCCTGGGATCAGAGGTGGAGGTGTGGAACAAGGTGGGGTCTGGAAGTGGTCAGAGAGTCTGCCGGGAGAAAAGGGCTATTCACCCCGAGCATAGAGACCGGATACTGGATTGTGGGGCTGGATCCCGGAAGAGGCTATTTTGCCGGCACCTCCCCCTCACTAACCCACCTCACCCAGAGTGTGAAGCCCCTGACGATCAGGGTGTACCTGGACTATGAGGGTGGACAGGTGTCATTTTACAATGCAGACAACTTGTCCCATCATGTCCCATCTCCACACTTTCACTGAGAGAACCTTTCCCTACTTCTCCCCAGGGCTGAATGATGGCGGGAAAAACTCCGCACCACTGACAATCTGTGGGGTTAAAGGTCACCAACAGGCCCATCCCAAAATTTCAACCTGCCACCTGCTGGCCCTTGGTCCCAGTCACAGGTGATGCGGGGAGAGAGCTGGGGAGCGAGGGAGCGAGGGAGAGAAAGCATGTGCGCGGAGTGGGGTGGGGGGGTGGGGAAGAGAGAAGAAACAAATCGATGGTGAATTGTAGACGGGGAGTTACTGGGTGGAATGAGCTGTGTAACACAAGAATCCGGTGATCTTGCTGCCTGTAATGTTGCTCCACAGGCAGAAGGTGACACTACATGGCGGTGTTTGAGATGAATTAGTGCAACACCTCTTCTGGCAAGCCTGTTATTAAACTACACAACAGAAGCGACAATGATTTTTTTTTAAGCGAATTGGGGGCTTAACGACATCCCAGAGTCACGTACTAAACGTTTTTATTTTAAATTTGCACCTTACCCATCCCTGGAATTTAGAAGTTTAAGACGTGATTTGATCGAAGTTTTCAAGATATTAAGAACCAAGAGTAAGCCTTTCCGCCGCGTGGGTTGTCTAGGACTAGGGGCATCATCTAAAAATTATAGCCAGGCCTTTCAGGAGTGAAGTTAGAAAATACTTCGACACACAAAGAGTGGGAGAAGTTTGGAATTTTCTTCTGCAAACCACAATTGATGCAGCTTCAATTGTTAATTTTAAACCGGAGGTTGATGGATTTTCGTTAACCAAAGGGATTGTGGGATATGGGCCAAAGGCAGGTTTATGGAGACAGGTCACAGATCAGTCATGATCGCATTGAATGGTGGGACAGGCTCCAGGGGCTGAATGGCCTCCTCCTGCTCCTATCCTGAACTAAGAGGACTGATTTTAAGAGCCCCCGCCTGGTGTAACCGGAGCGATAGTCGCCTGGAAATGGCACTAAAGTTTACGCTGGTGCTTCAGCCATCGTCACCGTGGGTGGGGTCCTGAGATGGGTAGCGGGAACGCCTGCCTGTTTCAGGAGGGAAACCTCATCAAACTGGGGTCCCGTGATGTACAGAGGACCCTGACTGCAATTCTGAGGTACAAATGGGCGGAGTGAGGGCACGTTGAGCGGCCGAACCAACTGCTCTTCAAACACTCGAGGCGGCTCAGAAATATTTTTTATAAAACAGATCTCTTTCCTAAAAACAAACACATTCCTGACATCGCAACCATTATATTTCTGATTTACTTCATTTTGTTCACAAATATTTTCAACCTTCCCCGTGTTCCACTCCCTTCAAGGCCGTTCCTTCATCTTTGTCCATGAAGGTGTGAACATTTCATGTTGAAAGTCTCTTCTGTATTTTTTTCATTCGTTGCTGGGATATGGTGGTGCAAGGCCAGCATTTATTGCCCATCCCTAATTGCCCTCGAGAAGGGGGTGGTGAGCCACCTTCTTGAACCACTGCAGTCCGTGTGGTGAAGGTGCTCCCACAGGGATGCTAGGGAGGGAGTTCCAGGATTTTGATCCAGCGATGAAGGAACAGCTGATATATTTCCCAAGTGAGGATGGTGTGTAATGTGAAGGGGAACTTGTAGGTGAGGGTGTTCCCCTGCAACTGCTGCCCTTGTCCCTCTGGGTGGTAGAGGTCGCGGGTTTGGGAGTTGCTGCAGTGCAACGTGTAGATGGTACACACTGCAGCCACAGTACGCCGGTGGTGGAGGGAGTGAATGTTGAAGGTGGTGGATGGGGTGCCAATCAAGTGGGATGCTTTGTCCTGGATGGTGTCGAGCTTCTTGAACTTTGTTGGAGCTGCACTCATCCAGGAAAGTGGAGAGTATTCCATCACACTCCTGACTTATGCTTTTGAGATGGGGGAAAGGCTTTGGGGAGTCAGGAGGTGATTGAAAGTGATTTGACCAAATCAGTTGTGAATATACTGGTGCATTAATTTTCCAGTTTTAAACCATGAGAGAACCCAGTGTAACAGGTTAATGATTTAGATCACTGTTTTTGTTTACTAATGAATGAATTCTAATGGCCGATTGCTTCTAAAATAGTTGTGATTATTAGATTGCTGCATTATAAATCATGAATCAGACATCAAATGCTGCCATTTCATCTATTTTCTTCTTTGAAGAGATATGGATAATATTTACATTCTTTTACTCGTGTCTGGTATTCTTAAGATGTGCCCACTTATTGAGGGTTTTACGGGTTAAGTTAGAAACCAGGAAAGGCTCTCCGTACCAGGGTTGAGAATGTCCATTACATGTCTCCACACTCTATACTGGGTGAGTCCCTTAAATGCTCCCAGAGACAGGCTGCCTCCCGCTATGTTTGGCTAATATTTACATTATTAGTGAAGCGTACTATGAAATATTGAACAGCAGAAAATAAAACCGCTCTTCAATATCCTACTTTATAATGTTGTTCAGTTATTTTTGGAGCGTGTCGTACCTCTGCTCCTCCGGCGGACTCTCCTGAAATAGACAGAAACACAAATGTTAACGCACAGCAGACCGCTGGCAGTGCTCAAACAGACTAAACAAGGCTCGACTTTGCAGCATGAGAGAGCTAGAGAGTCAATAGTAAAGTGTGGAGCAACTCACTGATCTCAGCTGCCCAAAACCTGAAGTGATATGCTCCTCCTGTACCATGTGGGAACTCAAGGACACTTCCGGTGTGTGGGAAGTGTACCAGCCTCCAGCTCCTGACGGACCGCGTTGCGGAATTGGAGCTGAGGGTGGATTCTCTCTGGAGCATCCACGATGCTGAGAATGACGTGAGTAGCACGTGTAGCGAGTTGGTCTTACCGCAGGTGAAGGGTCCACAGCCAGATAGGGAATGGAAGACCAACAGGAAGAGCAGTGCAAGGAAGGTAGTGCAGGGGTCCCCTGCGGTCATCCCCCTGCAAAACAGATACACCGCTTTGAGTACTGTTGAGGGGGATGACTTACCAGGGGAAGTCAGCAGCAGCCAAGTTCAAGGCACCATGGCTGGCTCTGCTGCACAGGAGGGCAGGAAAAAGAGTGGGAGAGCGATAGTGATAGGGGATTCAATTGTAAGGGGAATAGATAGGCGTTTCTGCGGCCGCAACCAAGACTCCAGGATGGTATGTTGCCTCCCTGGTGCAAGGGTCAAGGATGTCTTGGAGCGGGTGCAGGACATTCTGAAAAGGGAGGGTGAACAGCCAGTTGTTGTGGTGCACATTGGTACCAACGATATAGGTAAAAAACAGGATGAGGTCCTACGAGACGAATTTAAGGAGCCAGGAGCTAAATTAAAAAGTAGGACCTCAAAAGTAGTAATCTCGGGATTGCTACCAGTGCCACGTGCTAGTCAGAGTAGGAATCGCAGGATAGCTCAGATGAATACGTGGCTTGAGCAGTGGTGCAGCAGGGAGGGATTCAAATTCCTGGGGCATTGGAACCGGTTCTGGGGGAGGTAGGACCAGTACAAAACGTACGGTCTGCACCTAGGCAGGATTGGAACCAATGTCCTAGGAGGAGTGCTGTTGGGGATGAGTTAAACTAATATGGCAGGGGGATGGGAACCAATGCAGGGAGACAGAGGGAAACAAAATGGAGACAGAAGCAAAAGACAGAAAGGAGATGAGTAAAAGTGGAGGGCAGAGAAACCCAAGGCAAAAAACGAAAAGGGCCACTTTACAGCAAAATTCTAAAGGGTCAAAGTGTAAGAAAAAGGCAAGCCTGAAAGCTCTGTGCCTCAATGCGAATAAGGTGGACGAATTAACTGTGCAGATAGCAGTAAACGGATACGATGTGGTTGGCATCACGGAGACATGGCTCCAGGGTGACCAAGGCTGGGAACTCAACATCCAAGGGTATTCAACTATTGGATCGATGGACAGAAAGGAAAGGCAGGGTGGCGTTGCTGGTTAAAGAGATAATTAATGTAATTGTAAGAAATGACATTAGCTTGGATGATGTGGAATCGGTATGGGTGGAACTACGGAATACCAAGGGGCAGAAAACGCTCGTGGGAGTTGTGTACAGACCTCCAAACAGTAGTAGTGATGTTGGGGAGGGCATCAAACAGGAAATTAGGGGTGCATGCAATAAAGGTCCAGCAGTTATCATGGGTGACTTTAATATGCATACTGGAAATAATACGGTGGAGGAGGATTTCATGGAGTGCATAACGGATGGTTTTCGAGACCAATATATCAAGGAACCAACTAGGGGGGAGGCCATCTTAGACTGGATGTTGTGTAATGAGAGGATTAATTAACAATCTCGTTGTGCAAGGCCCCTTGGGGAAGAGTGACCATAATATGGTGGAATTCTACATTAGGATGGAGAAGGAAACAGTTAATTCAGAGACCATGGTCCAAAACGTATAGAAGGGTAACTTTGAAGGTATGAGGCGTGAATTGGCTAGGATAGATTGGCGAATGATACTTAAGGGGTTGACAGTGGATGGGCAATGGCAGACATTTAGAGACCGCATGGATGAACTACAACAATTGTACATCCCTGTCTGGCGTAAAAATAAAAAAAGGGAAGGTGGCTCAACCTGAGCAATGAAGGGAAATCAGGGATAATATTAAAGCCAAGGAAGTGGCATACAAATTGGCCAGAAATAGCAGCGAACCAGGGGAATGGGAGAAATTTAGAACTCAGCAGAGGAGAACAAAGTGTTTGATTCGGGCAGGGAAAATAGAGTACGAGAGGAAGCTTGCAGGGAACATTAAAATGGACTGCAAAAGCTTCTATAGATATGTAAAGAGAAAAAGGTTAGTAAAGACTAGGTCCCCTGCAGTCAGAATCAAGGGAAGTCATAACTGGGAACAAAGAAATGGCAGACCAATTGAACAAGTACTTTGGTTCGGTATTCACTAAAGAGGACACAAACAACTTTCCGGATATAAAAGGGGTCAGAGGGTCTAGTAAGAAGGAGGAACTGAGGGAAATCCTTATTAATCGGGAAATTGTATTGGGGAAATTGATGGGATTGAAGACCGATAAATCCCCAGGGCCTGATGGTCTGCATCCCAGAGTACTTAACGAGGTGGCCTTGGAAATAGCGGATGCATTGACAGTCATTTTCCAACATTCCATAGACTCTGGATCAGTTCCTAAGGAGTGGAGGATAGCCAATGTAACCCCACTTTTTAAAAAAGGAGGGAGAGAGAAAACAGGAAATTATAGACCGGTCAGCCTGACATCGGTAGTGGGTAAAATGATGGAATCAATTATTAAGGATGTCATAGCTGCACATTTGGAAAGAGGTGACATGATAGGTCCAAGTCAGCATGGATTTGTGAAAGGGAAATCATGCTTGACAAATCTTCTGGAATTTTTTGAGGATGTTTCCAGTAGAGTGGACAAGGGAGAACCAGTTGATGTAGTGTATTTGGACTTTCAGAAGGCTTTTGACAAGGTCCCACACAAGAGATTAATGTGCAAAGTTAAAGCACATGGGATTGGGGGTAGTGTGCTGACGTGGATTGAGAACTGGTTGGCAGACAGGAAGCAAAGAGTAGGAGTAAATGGGTACTTTTTAGAATGGCAGGCAGTGACTAGTGGGGTACCGCAAGGTTCTGTGCTGGGGCCCCAGCTGTTTACATTGTACATTAATGATTTAGACGAGGGGATTAAATGTAGTAGCTCCAAATTTGCGGATGACACTAAGTTGGGTGGCAGTGTGAGCTGCGAGGAGGATGCAATGAGGCTGCAGAGTGACTTGGATAGGTTAGGTGAGTGGGCAAATGCATGGCAGATGATGTTTAATGTCGATAAATGTGAGGTTATCCACTTTGGTTGTAAAAACAGACAGACAGACTATTATCTGAATGGTGACAGATTAGGAAAAGGGGAGGTGCAACGAGACCTGGGTGTCATGGTACATCAGTCATTGAAGGTTGGCATGCAGGTACAGCAGGTGGTTAAGAAAGCAAATGGCATGTTGGCCTTCATAGCGAGGGGATTTGAGTTCAGGGGCAGGGAGGTGTTACTACAGTTGTACAGGGCCTTGGTGAGGCCACACCTGGAGTATTGTGTACAGTTTTGGTCTCCTACCTTGAGGAAGGACATTCTTGCTATTGAGCGAGTGCAGCGAAGGTTCACCAGACTGATTCCCGGGATGGCGGGACTGACATATCAAGAAAGACTGGATCAATGGGCTTGTATTCACTGGAGTTCAGAAGAATGAGAGGGGATCTCTTCGAAACATTTAAAATTCTGACGGGTTTAGACAGGTTAGATGCAGGAACATTGTTCCCAATGTTGGGGAAGTCCAGAACCAGGGGTCACAGTCGAAGGATAAGGGGTAAGCCATTTAGGACCGAGATGAAAAGAAACTTCTTCACCCAGAGAGTGGTGAACCTGTGGAATTCTCTACCACAGAAAGTTGTTGAAGCCAATTCACTAACTATATTCAAAAAGGAGTTAGATGTAGTCCTTATTACTAGGGGGATCAAGGGGTATGGCGAGAAAGCAGGAATGGGGTACTGAGGTTGCATGTTCAGCCATGAACTCAGTGAATGGCGGTGCAGGCTCGAAGGGCCGAATGGCCTACTCCTGCACCTATTTTCTATGTTTTTATGTTTGGGCCTTTGAGAGGAGCCGATGGGAACTAATGGGAGGAAACGGTTGGAAAGCTAATAAACAAAGACCAGTGGATAGTATTGGACAAATTGAGTCAGTTTAGTGAAGTGGATGGGCTGGTACTCAATATTGAGGGCGAGTCACTGGGGAGCTGGGACAGGGATTTTTGCAAACAGGTACAGGGGCAGCAAGAAACAGAAATAACTGCTGGGGGAAACCGAGCACATAAGATAATAGAGGATGCACTGACGGCAAGAAGAATGCTTGTAAAGAAACTGAGAAAGCCACAACAATGTGCAGATATAGGAACATAGGAACAGGAGGTGGTCATTCAGCCCCTCGAGACTGTTCCACCATTTAATTAGATCAAGCACTAACTCCGAATGCAGAAGACCAAGTAATGGAGGAACAAGTAGTTCAGAAGCCAGAGAACATAGTTAGGACAAAGATGCAGTTCACAGAATCATTGAAATTTACAGCAGGGCAGGAGGCCATTTCGGCCCATTGTGTCCGTGCCGGCCGACGAAGAGTTATCCGGCCTAATCCCACTTTCCAGCTCTTGGTCCTAGCCCTGTAGGTTATGGCACTTCAAGTGTACATTCAAGTACGTTTTAGTAGTGGTGAGGTTTTCTGCCTCTACCAACCTTTCGGTAAGTGAGTTCCATACCCCAACCACCCTCTGGGTGAAAACATTTCCCCTCAAATACCCGCCAAACCTCCTACCAATTACTTTAAATCTATGCCCCCTGCTTGTTGACCCCACTGCTAAGGGAAATAGGTCCTTCCTATTCACTCGGGTCTCTCCTCAGCCTCCTCTTTGCCAAAGAATAAACAATCCCAGCCTATCCAGTCTTTCCTCAAAGCTAAAATTCTCCAGTCCAGGCAACATCCTCATAAATCCGATCTGGTACTGTAAAGCCCATGTGTGTCTCAGTGTCATCTCCTGTACATGTACAGTACACAGCGGGTAAAGGAATAATTCACTCCCGGCTGCTTCTGTAAAGTCCGTGTGTGTCTCAGTGTCAGCTCCTGTACACAGCGCGTAAAGAGGAATATTCACTCCACTCTGCTATTGTATGGCCCATGTGTGTCTCAGTGTCAGCTCATGTACATGTACAGTACACAGTGGGTAAAGGGGAACAATTCACTCCACTCTGCTATTGTATAGCCCGTATGCCTCTCAGTGTCATCTCCTGTACATGTACAGTACACAGTGGGTAAAGGGGAACGATTCACTCCACTCTGCTATTGTATAGCCCGTGTGCCTCTCAGTGTCATCTCCTGTACATGTACATGTACAGTACACAGCGGGTAAAGGGGAACGATTCATTCCTGTCTGGTACTGTAGAGCCCGTGTGCCTCTCAGTGCCAGCTCCTGTACATGTACAGTACACAGCGGGTAAAGGGGGAACGATTCACTCCCCTCTGCTACTGTAAAGCCCGTGAGTGTCTCAGTGTCAGGTCCTGTACACTGTCCCACCATTTAATGTGTATTCCCTTGCCTTGTTAGCCCTCCCCAAATGCATGACCTCACACTTCTGCAGATTGAATTCTATTTGCCACTGTTCTGCCCACGTGACCAGTTCACTGATATCTTCCTGCAGTCTGTTAATGTGCAGGGAGATTCTGGCTGTAGGGAGGTGGGTGGTGATGAGTGTGGTAATGATGATGAGTTGGTTACCTAGCGATAGGTCTGTGCACATTGAAGATAAATGACAAAAGGTACTGGAGGAGCAGGGGAGGGCTAAATGGCAATGTATGAAATCCTGTAAGGGCTCTGAACCCTCCCATGCAAGGTTGGCCGAGAAAATCAAGGCTTGTTATACTTCCTGTTTTTGGTGACAAAGATGTTTGCAAAGAAAATCGCAAATTATGTCAATCTGCTGCGAAAATGATACTGGGACGTTGAAACATAAATGGCGCTGTTCCTGTGACAAAAAATGGGAGAGAGCTGATCAAATAAAAACAATGGAACTGGTCAGGAACATTGAAGTAGCTGCAAGAAGCATTTACATTGGAGGAGGGAGAAGGCCAGGAGGAAAGGTGATCCACATGACATTGATTACAGAGTGGAATCTGGACAGCAGGTGGGTGATATACAAGAACCAGGTAACATTAACAAGGGTAAACTAGGGGCCAAAAGATGGAACATCTACAGTAAGCTGTATAGATGTGAACGCTGAATGCATTCGGGATCAGCAATTCCAAAACACGAGATTACTGCAGCACTCGGGAACTCCAGTGTTGTGGAAATATTATAAACATGGCTGACTGCAGAGGATGGTGCACAGGGACAGGTGGAGCCTATTCCACCATTCAGTTAGATCTGTACCTCAACTGCATTTACCCACTTCTGCTCCATATCCCTTGATGTCCTTAACCAACAACAATCTACCCATCTCAGTCTGGAAAATGGTGAATTGTTTGATTCAAGCATTCAATTTTGAGATGAGTGTTTCAGATTTCCACAACTCTGTGAATGAATAATTTTTGTAAAAGTATTCAGGCACAGCAGAGTAGACAGCAAGGATGTGATGTGGGCCTGGATGTCAAAGACACAGAGGAGATTAAAGCTGTTGATCCTGTGAAAGAGCTGTCCAATTTATTCCCACACCCAATCCTTTCCCCATAACCCTGCAAATTAGTTCTCTCCAGCTACATGTCCAATTGCCCTTTGAACACCCCGATGGAATCTGCTTCCACCACCCTTTCAGGTTACAAATCTGAAAACATATTTCCACATTTCCCTCTAGTTCTCTTGCCAATTATTTTAGATCTGTGACCTCGGGCTACCGGTCCGGTTGCCAGAAGAAATAGTTTCTCCCGTTTGCTCAATCAAAACCCCTCAGAATTTTGATTACCTCCATTAGGTGTCCCCTTGACCTTTGCTGCTCCAAGGTAAACAATCCCAGCTTCTGCTATCTCTCCACTTCACTGAAGTCCCTCATTCCTACTCTCATCCTAATAAACCTCCTCCTTACTCTCTCCAAGACCTTGACATCCTTCCTCAAGTCTGGTTCCCAGAATTCTACACAATTCTCCAGCTGCGGCCTAACCAATGATTTGTAAAGGTTCAGCATGACTTCCTTGTTTTTGAATTTAATGCCCCCGTTTACAAAGCCAAGTATCCCACAAGCTTTCTTCACTGTCTTATCAACTTGCCCTGCCACCTTCAAAGATTTGTGAACATTTACCCCAGTTCATTCTGTTCTTGCACAACTCTCAAAATAGCACCATTTAGATTATACTACCTCTCCGTGTTGTTCTTCCCAAAGTGCATCACCTCACACTCAGCCACATTAAACTGTACCTGCCATGTGTCTGCCCATTTCTCCAGTCTGTCTTTGTCCTCCTGAAGTCTGCTTCCATCATGCTCACTATTCACTATGTTGCCAAGTTTTCACTCGTCAGCAAACTTCAGAATTGTACTTTCTATGCCAAAGTTCAGGTCATTTATCTACAGCAAGGAAAGCTTATCATGAATGGTCTCGGATTTCTCGCAGATTTGTCTCCATTCTGAGTAAAATATCATCTTTTCCTCATTCAGTTCTTCGACCAAATTCTGTTCCTTTTCATCCAAAATATTGCGCAATGTAGAAAATTCAGAGTCGATGAGTTTCTGCGATTGATTCAACTGTTCCTGTGAAGACAAAAAGAGTTCAAGGAGGAAGCAAAACTATTGGTCACCAGCACATTGATCACGATGCTTAATAAACGCCAAGCCACGCTGCTGAAAATGCACAGGGATAGAGTTGTTAGCCAGCATGGGATACATAACACGCTTAACTGTACAGGCACAGCCCACATCGGCCCACTGAGAATTCACCGTCATTTCAGAGATGTTCTCTTGCTGCTCAAACTCAAAATCGTCAAGAGGTTTTCTTCTGCCTCGGAGAATGTAGGATTGTCTTCATTTTCTCCTGGGATTGAAACTCCGAGATCTGAAGATAATTGGCAAATGGCAAAAAACAATCCAGGGGGTAAATGAGGGGATACATTTTTACACAGCGAGTTATGGTGATCTGGAGTGCCCTGCCTGAAAGGGTGGTGGAAGCAGATTCAATAGTAACTTTCAAAAGAGAATTAGATAAATAGTTAAATAGGAGACATTCGCAGGGCTCTGGGGTAAGAGCAGGGGAGTGAGACTAATGGGACAGCTCTTTCACAGGCACGATGGGCCGAATGGCCTCCTCCTGTGCTGTGTGCGTCGATGATTCTAGGAGCTGACAAGAGCCACGGCGCTGCTAAAATTAAAAAAATTAAAAGTAAATTTATAGTTTGTACAATCGGCAAAGTGTTAAACTGGGCAATGTGACCCCTCCTTCACCTCCACATTCCTGTCCCATCTCCTCCTCACATCCCACCCCCTCCTCCTCACTGCCCCATCCTCTGCCCCCATCTCCTCACCCACATCTTAACCCACATTCTCCCACCTCCTCACCCCCCCTCAACCACACTGTCCCCCTCCTCACACACCACCCACATCCTCACCCCCATCCCCCCTTCAACCACACTGTCCCCCTCCTCACACACCACCCACATCCTCACCCCCATCCCCCCCTCAACCACACTGTCCCCCTCCTCACACACCACCCACATCCTCACCCCATCCCCCCTCAACCACACTGTCCCCCTCCTCACACACCACCCACATCCTGCCCCGCATCCTCCCTCCTCCTCACTCCCATTCCGCCTCCTTAAACCTATCCTCACTGCCTGCCCACCCATCATCATCATCATCATCATCCTCCTCCTCCTCCTCCTCCTCCTCCTCCTCAATCCCCGCTCCTCTCACCCCAGCCCCCCAGGTATAAAACCAGGCGGCCGCTCCCAGCGCCGCATCACTGACGCCCGGCCCAAACACACTGCCCGAGCTCCGAGTCCCACTGAGGCCCGGGCCCGCCTCCCTCACTCTGAGTGACAGGCCCTCCGGCCAATCCCCTTTCCCCGGGAGCTCCTCACTGGGCCGCCCCTGGCCAATCAGCGCCGCCGGGAGGCGGGGTTTGCGGCCATGATTTGGGTTGAGCGAGGCTCGCGCTCGGAGCTTGGCGGTTGGGTTGAAATATTTGAATGTTTAACGGGCGGCGACCTTTGCCCCTGTGTTCCACTCCAGGACATTGTGACGTATTTACTGAGGCGGCCGAGAGCTCGGGCCTTACACTAAACATCCGTAAGACAAAGGTCCTCCAGCAGCCTGTCCCCGCTGCACAGCACTGCCCCCCAGTCAGCAAGGTCCACGGCGCGGCCCTGGACACCGGGGACCATTCCCCAAACCTCGGGAGTCTCTTATCAACAAGGGCAGGCATTGACCACCAGATCCAACACCGCCTCCAGTGCGCCAGTGCAGCCTTCGGCCGCCTGAGGAAAAGAGTGTTTGAAGACCAGGCCTCAAACCTACCACCAAGCTCATGGTCTACAGGGCTGCAGTAATAGCCCCCCTCCTGTGTGGCTCAGAGACATGGACCATGTACAACAGACAGCTCAAGTCGCTGGAGAAATACCACCAACGATGTCTCCGCAAGATCCTGCAAATCCCCTGGGAGGACAGACGCACCAACGTTAGCGTCCTCGACCAGGCCAACATCCCCAGCATTGAAGCACTGACCACACTCGACCAGCTCCGCTGAGCAGGCCACATTGTCCGCATGCCTGACACGGGATTCCCAAAGCAAGCACTCTACGCGGAGCTCCGTCACGGCAAACGAGCCAAAGGTGGGCAGAGGAAATGTTACAAGGACACCCTCAAAGCCTCTCTGATAACGTGCGACATCCCCACTGACACCTGGGAGACCCTGGCCAAAGACCGCCCTAAGTGGAGGCAGTGCATCCGGGAGGGCGTTGAGCTCTTCGAATCTCAACGCCGCGAGCGTGAAAAGGTCAGGCGCAGGCAGCGGAAGGAGCGTGTAATAAACCAGTGCCACCCACCCCTTCCTCCGACGAATATCTGTCCCACTTGTGACAGGGTCTGTGGCTCTCGTATTGGACTGTTCAACCACCAAAGAACTAATTTTAGGAGTGGAAGCAAGTCTTCCTCGATTCGGAGGGACTGCCTATGAAAAAAGAGGGATTGGCGGGACAACAACAACAACTTGTGTTTATATAGCGCCTTTACCGCAGTAAAAGGTCCCCAGGCGCTTCACAGGAGGGTCACAGATTGTTTTGTCTATTCCGGGGCGGATCTGCAATTGTCACCGAACTAATCTGCCTCCCACAATATCTGCAGAATCCCGGGAATACCCGCAACCTCCCCGAGAATGGTCTTCATCATCATCATCTGTGGTCCCTGGAACCAGGATGACTTGCTTCCACATGGGATCGCAGATGTTTCAATGAAGGAGCCGATATTCCAGTCCTGAACTCCAATTAAAGGGTGGAAGATGCCTGTGCCTGGATTGTTTTAACGTGTGGTGACCGTCGCATACCAGCCACCACATGGGATTGACAGAGCTTGGCCTTTATCCAGTGGCAAGGGTTAACCAGACGGCAGGAGACTTGCTCTGCTTCAAGGACCTAGTGCGCACACATATTGCAGTGTGGGCAGGTCCGTGCTGCCCCTGGGCTCTCGGCTCTTCTGGGCCCCGTACCCTCATTCACCGCACCTCTGCCATGATCTCTCACCGTTCCTCCGCCACGATCTCTCACCGCACCTCCGCCACGATCTCTCACCGTTCCTCTGCCACGATCTCTCACTGCACCTCCGCCACAATCTCTCACCATTCCTCCGCCACGATCTCTCGCCGCTCATCCGCCCCGACCCTCCCACTCCTCCGCTGTACCTGGACCCCGCCGATGTTCCTGCCCACGCTCCAAACTGTGACCTGGGTTTTGATGATGTCATCCAGTCGCCCACCTCGAAGCCATCGCACACTTGTAGCAGCTCACTCTGGAAGCTGCAGTGGTATGCTCTTTTATCCTCCCGACCCGCGGTGGTCTTTTTTTCTTCAAAAATATACTTTATTCATATAAAATTTTCCAAATACGTTGGAAAATAGTTCAGTACCTTGCGGTCAGCAATTCCATACAATTCGTTTGGATGCTGACAGCAGTTCCATACGATGCACTAGCGTGCATTTCATTTCAAGGTACAGTTTAGTACAATCTGTAAATCATGTTACATGTAGTACTGTGCAAATAAGGGTATTACATGGAGCAGATAATAACAGGTTTACATTACATTCTAGGATACACTTCAATACCGATCAAGAATCTCGTTACATGTAGCACTATGCAGATGAAAGCAGTACACGGAACAGATGCGAATATGTCCTCTCGCAGGTCAGGGTGGGCCACGACATTCCAGGACCCACGCTGCTCTTTTATCCTCCTGACCTGCGGTGGTGACCTCTCGCAGGTCAAGGTGGCCCACGATGAATGAATGCCCCTGGAATAAGTTGCCTTGATATTGACACTCAGATTGTAATTATTTCTGTGGTGCCCAACTTTAATATTCTCCTGAAAGTCCCACTGCAATCCAGTTCCAGTTCCATTGAGGGTGTAAAAGAAAAGATAGCCATCCGTGGCTAACTAAAGAAATAAAGGATGGTATCCAATTAAAAACAAGGGCATACAAAGTGGCCAAAACTAGTGGAAGGACAGAAGATTGGGAAGCTTTTAAAAGCCAGCAAAGAATGACTAAAAAAATCATTAAGAAAGGGAAGATAGACTATGAAAGTAAACTAGCACAAAATATAAAAACCGATAGCAAGAGTTTCTCTTGGTATATAAAAAGGAAAAAAGTGGCTAAAGTAAATGTTGGTCCCTCAGAGGATGAGAACCGGAATTAGTGATGGGGAACATGGAGATGGCAGAAACTGTGAACAAATACTTTGTATCGGTCTTTACGGTAGAGGACACAAACAATATTCCAACAGTGGATAGTCAAGAGGCTATAGAGGGGGAGGAATTGATCACAATCACTAAGAAGTAAGGTAATGGGTCTAAAGGCAGATAAATCTCCTGGACCTGATGACTTGCATCCTAGCGTCTTAAGAGAAGTAACAGCAGGGATAGTGGATACATTGGTTATAATTTACCAAAATTCCCTGGATTCTGGGAGGTCCCAGCAGATTTGAAAACCGCAAATGTAACTCCCTATTTAAAAAAGGAGGCAGACAAAAAGCAGGAAACTAGACCAGTTAGCCTCACATCTGTGGTTGGGAAAATGTTGGAGTCCATTATTAAAGAAGCAGTAGCAGGATATTTGGAAAAGCATAATTCGGTCAGGCAGAGTCAGCATGGATTTATGAAGGGGAAGTCATGTTTGACAAATTTGCTGGAATTCTTTGAGGATGTAATGAACATGGTGGATAAAGGGAAACCGGTGGATGTGGTGTATTTGGACTCCAGAAGGCATTTGAAAGGGTGCCACATAAAAGGTTACTGCGCAAGAGAAAAGTTCACGGGGTTTGGGGGTAATATATTAACATGGATAGAGGATTGGCCAACAGAGAACAGAGAGTCGGGATAAATGGTTCATTCTCGGGTTGGCAATCAGTAACTAGTGGGGTGCCGCTGGGACCCCAACTATTTACAATCTATAGTAACAACTTGGAAGAAAGGACCGAGTGTAACGTAGCCAAGTTTGCTG
Organism: Pristiophorus japonicus; assembly: GCF_044704955.1. NCBI lineage: Eukaryota > Metazoa > Chordata > Chondrichthyes > Pristiophoridae > Pristiophorus > Pristiophorus japonicus. The sequence goes on along the minus strand of NW_027254381.1, from coordinate 463,350 downwards.
ACAATGCAAAGATGGGATAAAAAGCAATGTGTGAGGAGGACACAAAATACCTGCAAAATGACATAGACAGGCTAAGTGAGTGGGCAAAAATTTGGCAGATGCAGTATAATGTTGGAAAGTGTGAGGTCATGCACTTTGGCAAAAAAAAATCAAAGAGCAAGTTATTATTTAAATGGAGAATAATTGCAAAGTGCTGCAGTACAGCGGGACCTGGGGGTATTTGTGCATGAAACACAAAAGGTTAGTATTCAGGTACAGCAAGTGATCAGGAAGGCCAATGGTATCTTGGTCTTTATTGCAAAGGGGATGGAATATAAAAGCAGGGAAGTCTTGCTACAGTTTTACTGGGTATTGGTGAGGCCACACCTGGGATATTGCCTTGGTTTCCATATTTACAAAAGGATATAATTGCTTTGGAGGCAGTTCAGAGAAGGTTCACTAGGTTGATTCCTGAGATGAGGTTGTTGACTTACGAGGAAAGGTTGAGTAGAATGGGCCTATCCTCATTGGAATTCAGAAGAATGAGAGGTGATCTTATCGAAACGTATAAGATTATGAGGGGGCTTGACAAGGTGGATACAGAGAGGATGTTTCCACTGATGGGGGAGACTGAAACTTGGGGGCATAATCTTAGAATAAGGGGCCACCCAGTTAAAACTGAGATGAGGAGAAATTTCATCTCTCAGGGTTGTAAATCTGTGGAATTCGTTGCCTCAGAGAACTGTGGAAGCTGGGACATTGAATAAATTTAAGACAGCAGTAGACAGTTTCTTAACCGATAAGGGATTAAGGGGTTATGGGGAGCGGGCAGGAAAGTGGTCCTGAGTCTATAATCAGATCAGCCATGATTGTATTAAATGGCAGAGCAGGCTCCAGGGGCCGTACGGCCTATTCCTGCTCCTATTTCTTGTGTTCTTATGTAAAAGGCCGATGATAATCAGTCCTTGATGAATCGACTAACTGTGGCAGATAGGGACGTGATCTTTGGGTTTGAGCTTCCCGTGTGCTAATCTTCTCCTTCTAATACCCTGTAAAAGGAGTTTACAAAAGTCATCACTGTAAGTACAGGATAGAACTTCAGAACATTCTCTCCTTCTTGTTCCTGTCCCATGGGCCATGCAGCGCCGATACACCTGGGTAATCTGGGCCTGTCACTGATGGTAAAACCCGCAGCTCCCGCCCCGCTGGACACACACGTGACAACCAATAAGCCCATGGTTTTCCTGGTGCCCTCCCCGCCCCTGGTGCCAGGCTCGGTATACGCCATCCTATGGGGTCGTTGCCTGCCCCTGGTGCCAGGCTCATTACTCAGCCATCCTGTGGGTCGGTGCCCTACCCCCCCCTCCACCACCACCACTGGTGCCAGGCTCAATACTCGGCCATCCTGTGGGGTCAGTGCCCTCCCCTGGTGCCAGGCTCAGTATACGCCCATCCTGTGGGGTTTGTGCCCTCCCCTGGTGCCAGGCTAGATACACGGCCATCCTGTGGGGTCGGTGCCCTCCCCTGGTGCCAGGCTCGGTATACGCCCATCCTGTGGGGTTTGTGCCCTCCTCTGGTGCCAGGCTAGATACACGGCCATCCTGTGGGGTCGGTTCCCTCCCCTGGTTACAGGCTCGGTATATGGCCATCCTGTGGGTCGGTGCCCTCCCCTGGTGCCAGGCTCGGTATACGCCCATCCTGTGTTGTCGGTGCCCTCCCCTGGTGCCAGGCTCGGTATACACCATCCTGTGGGCTCAGTGCCCTCCCCGCCAGGCTACATGACGTCACAGAGCCTGCATTGCCAGGTTACTGATGTCACACAGCTCGCGTTGCTGGGGTTTTGACGTCACACACTCATTATTGCTGGGTTGTTGACGTCACTGGCGCTGAGTGAGCGGCGGCGCGAGTTCGAATCGCAGCCGCGTGACCCGGAGCGAGCTCGCCTCGGACTGTGGGAGCGGGCGGGGTAAGTGGCAGATATAGGGTCGCGATTGGTGGGCGGCCTGTCAATCAGGTCAATCAGCCAATTGCAGGGGCGGGCAACGATTCCCTGAGCGCGCTGAGAGACGGCACTGCGCATGTCCAGTATCCCCGGAGGTCGGCCGTTGGTGAAGGTAAACAAGATGGCGGAAAGTGAGCGAGCTGAGCGGCACAGGGGGGAGAGGGGGTCGAGGGAAAGTGTCCCGGGGGGGAGGTGAGACATGGAATGGGGGTGAGGGCGAGAGAGACACGGACACGCGCACACAGACTGACACAGGCACATCCCCAGAATGACTGGGGAGGGAGGAGACAGACGAGGGGGAGAGAATGGGGGGTGCTGGGAAACCGTCCCCCTCCCCTCCTCCCGTAATCGTCCCCTCCTCCTCACCTCGGCTCCTCGTCCCCATCCCCGGGGCCCAGTGAGATCAGACAGTGTGTAACCCGGGAGCCCAGTGAGATCAGACGGTGTGTAACCCGGGGGCCCAGTGAGATCAGACAGTGTGTAACCCGGGGGCCCAGTGAGATCAGACAGTGTGTAACCCGGGGGCCCAGTGAGATCAGACAGTGTGTAACCCGGGGGCCCAGTGAGATCAGACAGTGTGTAACCCGGGGGCCCAGTGAGATCAGACAGTGTGTAACCCGGGGGCCCAGTGATATCAGACAGTGTGTAACCCGGGGGCCCAGTGAGATCAGACAGTGTGTAACCCGGGGGCCCAGTGAGATCAGACAGTGTGTAACCCGGGGGCCCAGTGAGATCAGACAGTGTGTAACCCGGGGGCCCAGTGATATCAGACAGTGTGTAACCCGGGGGCCCAGTGAGATCAGACAGTGTGTAACCCGGGGGCCCAGTGAGATCAGACAGTGTGTAACCCGGGGAGAATTCTGGTGATTTTCTGTAAGTCCAGACGGGCGGGAGAGATCTGAGGAAAAGAAAAATCAAACAGAAATACTGGACATATACTTTTCTGAAACGTTGGAAAAACACTTTACACTACATTCCACTTCACAACATTAATCTTCTAATTTTCTGCCCTGTGATAATTAGATCCCGTTGAATGGCGGAGTGATTGAGAAAGTTCCACAGCTGGAAGGAAACAGGGATTGTGGACTGAGGAACAACAGCAGGTGAACCAGCACAGGATTGTGAGAGCACCAACCAGTGAGCCCCTTCTGATTAAAAGCGCTTCAATAGATCGACTGGGGAGAAAGGTAAGAGAAAGTGCCATTTACTCAGATACACACCGATCCTGTAGACAGTACACACAGGTTACAAGGTAAGACAGGAAATGAGACCGGGAGAGACTAACCACCGAGTACAATTATCCAGCATGAGGCCGTGCAATGGGATGTGAAGTGAGATCAGTTTCTGTCTCTAAACACAGTCACAGTGAATCTTGTGTGTGTTTTAGAGTAAAGGGCTTTGATCTAAGAGGTGACTCCAGTTTGAGGCAGAGCCCAGCAGATGGATCGGTCTCTATACATTAGGTGCGGCTGAACTCACACCGACACCATCAGATCTCAATGTTCAAATATTTCCCATCTGGTGAGAAAGCCAATGGAAAGATTGAACCGGAAGCGCATCGTCAATTCACTGATCACGGTGCACAGACCCATCTGAAAGACCAGCACGGCCTCTCTCCCACAGAATCAATATTCATTCATCAACATTTAGAATTATAAGAAAATATATTGATAACTACTAATATTGAAGCATTGATCACTAGAGATATGCAGTATTCTAATATACTGAAACACAGATATGGAGAGTTGCAATTTATTGATTGGCCTCGTACTTGACCCCGAGATGAGCTTCCGAACCCATATTCCCTCAATCACCAAGTGTGCTTACTTCCACCTCCATAACATCGCTGGTCTCTGCCCCTTCCTCAGCTCATCTGCTCAAACCCTCATCCATGCCTCTGATCGGCCTCACACCTCGGACTCTCCGTAAACTTAAGCTTAAACTGAGGGGGCATAGTTTTAAGGTGGTTGGTGGAAGGATTTGAGGGGCGGGCTTCTTCACGCAGAGGGTTGTGGTGGATACAGAAACCCTCACCACTTTTAAGAGATGGTTGGATGGGCACTTAAAGTGCCGTAACCTGCAGGGTTACGGACCTAGAGCTGGTAATTGGGATTAGACTAGATCACCTCTTGTTGGCCGGCGCAGATATAATGGTGAGTGCTGCAGGGAATCGAATACGGCCAGGGTGATCTGGACTAGTTTCGATCGCCTGGATGGATAGGAGAGAAATGTTCCCAGATTTTTTTTCCATAAATTGGCGAGGGTTTTTACCTGGGTTTTGCCTCCCCCAGGCCATCACATGGCTCTGGTTGGGGTGGAGTGTAGAATGTTTCGTGCAAGGGGTGTCGTAGTTGTGTGAGGCGGACTGGTTGGGCTGGGTGCTATTTACCTTTCCACCATTGTTCATAGATTTATATGTAACCTTCAGGGCTGCTGACCGAGGGCCGTGCGGCTCTTTGTCAGCCGGCACGGACACAATGGTCCGAAATGGCCTCCTTCTGTGCTGTAAATTTCTATGTTTTTTCTATGTTTTTAAAACACTCCTGCCCGTATTCTTACTCAAGAACACAAGTAGCAGGCGTAGGCCATACGGCCCCTCCCATCTGCTCCACCATTCAGTAAGATCTCTATTCGATAAAGAATTTTAAAGATTCATAACTCTCTGAGTGAAGAAATAGCTCCTCCTCATAGTCTTAAATGAACGATCTCTTATCCGAATGCTAGAACCCCTAACTCACGACTATCCAGCCCTTGTCAGTTCCTCTAAGAATTTTATATGTTTCAATGATATCACCTTCCGTTCTTCTAAACTCCCGAGAATATAGGCCTATTCTACTCAATCTGTCCTCAGCCCTCTCATCCCAACTTGTACCAATTTCCATTCACCCATCACCCCTGAGTTCGCTGAACTACATTGGCTCCTGGCCCATCAATGCCTCGCTTTCAAAATTCTCATCCTTCTTTTGAAATCCATCCAGGACCTTGCCCCTCCCTATTGCTGTAACCTCCTCCAGTGTGAAAATCCTCAGATCTTTGCATTCCTCCAATTCTGGCCTCTTGAGCAGCCCCAATTTTCATCCCACCAATATTGGTGGCCGTACCTTCAGCTGCCAAGTCCATAAGCTCTGGAATTCCCTCCCTAAACACCTCCACCTTTAAAATGCTCCTAAATACCTACCCTTTTGGACCAGCTTTCAGTCACATGTGCTAATATTTCCTTACGTGACTGGGCGTAAAATTTTGTTTGCTAACAGTCCTGTGAAGTGCCTTGGGACATTTTACTACATTTGAGGCGTGATATAAATGCAATTTGAATTGTAATGATACGAAACTACAGGCATGGGGAATTGCAATAGATTGATAACTGCAGAGGAAAAGGATTGTTATGTATTGCCAATAGCGTGAATTCTTTTAACGTGAGGTGGCCCTTGCACATTAGCTACCACGGGCTTGGCAGAGCAAGGTCTTGGTCCAATGGCAAGGGGATCCAAGATGACTGGAGACCAGGCTCTGCTGCATGTTTCCTCTGGCACTGATTCTCACTGGAATACAGTTTCCTCTGGCACTGATTCTCACTGGAATACAGTTTCCTCTGGCACTGACTCTCACTGGGGTACAGTTTCCTGTAGCACTGACTCACTGGAATACAGTTTCCTCTGGCACTGACACTCACTGGGGTACAGTTTCCTGTAGCACTGACACTCACTGGGATACAGTTTCCTCTGGCACTGACTCTCACTGGGGTACAGTTTCCTGTAGCACTGACACTCATTGGGATACAGTTTCCTCTGGCACTGACTCTCACTGGGGTACAGTTCCTCTGACACAGATTTACTATGTACCTAATTTGTGCTGTCCCTGCCCTTATTAGGAGAAATAAAAAAGCAAATTATTATTTAAATGGGGAGAGATTACAATATGTCTTGTACAGAGGGATCTGGGGGTCCTTGTACATTGAACACAAAAATTTAGCATGCAGTTACTGCAATTAATTAGGAAGGCAAATGGAATGCTGGCCTTTATTGCAAGGGGGATGGATATAAAAGTAGGGAAGTCTTGCTGCAACTGTATATAGCATTGGTAAGACCACACCTGGAGTACTACGTACAGTTTTGGTCTCCTTATTTAAGGAAGGATATACTTGCACTGGAGGCAGTTCAGAGAAGGTTCACGAGGTTGATTGCTGAGATGAAAGGTTGAGCAGGTTGGGCCTATACTCCTTGGAGTTTAGAAGACTTAGAGGTGATCTTATTGAAATGTATAAGATTTTGAGGGGGCATGACAGGGTAGATACAGAGAGGATGTTTCCCCTCGTGGGGGTATCTAGAACTAGGGGAAATAGTTTCAGGATAGGGGGTCGCTCATTTTAAAATGGAGGTGATGATGAGTTTCTCCAGGAGGGATGTGAATGTATGGAATTTTCTACCTAAGAGAGCTGTGGCGGCTGGGTCATTGAATGTATTTAAAGTGGAGATAGTCAGATTTTTGAAAGATAAGCGAGTCAAGGATTATGGGGAGCGGGCGGGGAAGTGGAGTTGAGGCCTGGATCCGATGAGCCGTGATCTTATTGAATGGCAGAGCAGCCTTGAGAGGCCAAATCACGTACTCCTGCTATTTCTTATGGTCTATACCTGCCCTTTGAGTGTTTGACGGGACAGTGTAGAGGGAGCTTTACTCTATATCTAATCCAGGCTGTACCTGCCCTGGGAGTGTTTGATCGGATAATGTAGACGGAGATTTACTGTGTATCTAACCTGTGCTAACCTAGCAAGTTGTGAGGATGCAACAAATCTACAAAGGGATATAGATAGGCTAAGTGAGTGGGAAAAACTTTAGCAGATAGAGTATAATGTGGGAAAATGTGAGGTTATCCACTTTGGTCGGGGAAATAATAAAGCAAATTCTTTAAATTGTGAGATTACAAAATGTGGTGGATTAGCGGGATCTGAGGGTCATAGTACATTAAACACAATTTAGCATGCAGTTACTGCAATTAATCTGGAAGGCAAATGGAATGTTGGCCTTTATTGCAAGGGGGATGGAGTATAAAAGTAGAGAAGTCCTGCTGCAAATGTACATGGCGTTGGTAAGACCACACCTGGAGTACTGCGTACAGTTTTGGTCTCCTTATTACAGGAAGGATGTACTTGCACTGGAGGCAGTTCAGAGAAGGTTCCCGAGGTTGATTACTGAGATGAAGGGATTTTCATAATGAGAAAGGTTGAGCAGATTGGGCCTGTACTCATTAGAGTTTAGAAGACTTAGAGGTGATCTTATTGAAATGTATAAGATTCTGAGGGGGCTTGACAGGGTAGATACAGAGAGAATGTTTCCCCTCGTGGGGGAATCTAGAACTAGGGGCATAGTTTCAGGATAAGGGGTCATTCATTTAAAAGGGGAATGAGGAGAAATTTCTTCTCTGAGGGTTGTGAATCTCTGGGATTCTCTCCCTCAGAGAGCTGTGGGGGCTGGTTCATTGAATGTCTTTAAGGTGGAGATAGACAGATTTTTGAACGATAAGGGAGTCAAGGATTATGGGGAGTGGGCGGGGAAGTGGAGTTGAGGCCTGGATCCGATCAGTCGTGATCTTATTGAATGGCGGAGCTGGCTTGAGGAGCCAAATAGTCTACTCCTGCTCCTATTTCTTATGTTCCATACCTGCCCTGGGAGTGTTTGATGGGACAGTGTAGAGGGAGATTTGCTCTGTATCTAACCCGTGCTGTACCTACCCCAGGAGTCTCTAATGGAACAGTGTAGGCGGAGGTTTACTCTATCTAATCCGTGCTGCACCTGCCCTGGGAGCGTTTCGTTAGACAGTGTACATAAGAGCATAAGAAACGGGAGTAGGCCATACGGCCCCTCGAGCCCGCTCCGCCATTCAATAAGATCATGGACTCGGCTCCACTTCCCCGCCCGCTCTCCAGAACCCCTTATTCCCTTATCGTTTAAGAAACTATCTATTTCTGTCTTAAATTTATTCAATGTCCCAGCTTCTACAGCTCTCTGAGGCAGTGAATTCCACAGGTTCTCTGAGAGAAGAAATCTCTCCTCATCTCTATTTTAAATTGGCGGCCCCTTATTCTAAGATCATGCCCTCTAATTCTAGTCTTCCCCCATCAGTGGAAACATCCTCTCTGCATCCACCTTGTCGAGCCCCCTCATAATCTTATGCGTTTCGATAAGATCAACTCTCATTCTTCTGAACTCCAATGAGTAGAGGCCCAACCTACTCAACCTTTCCTCATAAGTCAACCCCCTCATCCCTGGAATCAACCTAGTGAACCTTCTCTGAACTGCCTCCAAAGCAAGTATATCCTTTTGTAAATATGGAAACCAAAACTGCACACAGTATTACAGGTGTGGCCTCACCAAAACCTTTTTTAGCTGTAGCAAGACTTCCCTGCTTTTATACTCCATCCCCTTTGCAATAAAGGCCAAGATACCATTGGCCTTCCTGATCACTTGCTGTACCTGCATACTATCCTTTTGTGTTTCATGCACAGGTCCTGCTGTACTGTGGCACTTTGCAATCTTTTTCCACTTAAATAATAACTTGCTCTTTGATTTATTTTGCCAAAGTGCATGACCTCACACTTTCCAACATTATACTCCATCTGCCAAATCTTTGCCCACTTACTTAGCCTGTCTATGTCCTTCTGCAGATTTTTTGTATCCTCCTCACACATTGCTTTTCCTCCCATCTTTGTATTGTCAGCAAACTTGGCTACGTTACACTCAGTCCTTTCTTCCAAGTCATTAATATAGATTGTAAATAATTGGGGTCCCAGCACTGATCCCTGCGGCACCCCACTAGTTACTGATTGCAAACCCGAGAATGAACCATTTATCCCGACTCTCTGTTCTCTATTAGTTAGCCAATCCTCTATCCATGCTAATATATTACCCCCAACGGCGTGAACTTTTATCTTGTGCAGTAACCTTTTATGTGGCGCCTTGTCAAATGCCTTCTGGAAGTCCAAATACACCACATCCACTGGTTCCCCTTTATCCACCCTGTTCGTTACATCCTCAAAGAGCTCCAGCAAATTTGTCAAACATGACTTCCCCTTCATAAATCCATGCTGACTCTGCCTGACCGAATTATGCTTTTCCAAATGTCCTGCTATTGCTTCTTTAATAATGGACTCCAACATTTTCCCAATCACAGATGTTAGGCTAACTGGTCTATAGTTTCCTGCTTTTTGTCTGCCTCCTTTTTTAAATAGGGGTGTTACATTTGCAGTTTTCCAATCTGCTGGAACCTCCCCAGAATCCAGGGAATTTTGGTAAATTACAACCAATGCATCCACTATCCCTGCCACTACTTCTCGTAAGACCCTAGGATGCAAGCCATCAGGTCCAGGGGATATATCTGCCTTTAGTCCCATTATCTTACTGAGTACCACCTCCTTAGTGATTGTGATTATGTTAAGTTCCTCCCCCCTAAAAGCCCCTTGACTATCCAACTGTTGGAATATTGTTAGTGTCCTCTAATGTAAAGACTGATACAAAATATTTGTCCAGAGTTTCTGCCATCTCCATGTTCCCCATTACTAATTCCCCGGTCTCGTCCTCTAAGGGACCAACATTTACTTTCGCCACAATTTTCCTTTTTATATACCTAGAAAAACTCTTGCTATCTGTTTTTATATTTTGTGCGAGTTTACTTTTATAGTCTATCTTCCCTTTCTTCATCATTTTTTTCGTCGCTCTTTGCTGACTTTTAAAAGCTTCCCAGTCTTCTGTCCTCCCATTAGTTTTGGTCACTTTGTATGTCCTTGTTTTTAGTTGGATACCATCCTTTATTTCTTTAGTTAGCTACAGATGGCTATCTTTTCTCTTACACCCTTTCCTCATCACTGCAATATATTTTTCTTGAGAGTTGTGAAATATCTCCTTAAATGTACACCACTGTTTATCAACTGTCCTACACTTCAATCTATTTTCTCAGTCCACTTTATCCAACTCTGCTCTCATACCTTCATAGTCTCCTTTATTTAAGCTTAGTACGCTGGTTAGAGATCCAACTTTCTCACACTCCATCTGAATTTGAAATTCAACCATGCTATGATCATTCATTCCGAAGGGATCCTTTACGAGGAGATTGTTTATTAATCCTGTCTCATTACACAGGATCAGATCTAAGATAGCCTGCTTCCTGGTTGGTTCTGTTACATACTGCTCAAGGAACCCGTCCCTGATGCACTCTATGAACTCCTCAAAGCTACCCTGACCAATTTGATTTGTCCAATCAATATGGAGATTAATATCACCTATGATTATTGCTGTTCCCTTTTTACAAGCCCCCACTATTTCCTGGTTTATACTCCGACTTACAGAGTTGCTACTGTTCGGGGGCCTATAGACTATGCCCACCAGTGACTTTTTCCCTGGTTATGCCTCATCTCAACCTAAACTGTTTCAACATCCTGATCATTTGAGCCAATATCATTTCTCACTATTGCATTGATTCCATCTTTTATCAACAGAGCTACCCCATCTCCTTTTCCTTTCTGTCTGTCCTTCCGAATTGTCAAGTACCGAACAATGTTTAATTCCCAGTCCTGGTCACCTTGCAACCACATTTGTGTTATGGCTATCAGATCATACCCATTTGTCTCAATTACCTATTTTGTTACAAATGCTATGTGCATTTAGACAAAGTGCCTTTAAGTTTATTTTTTTTTCCTGCTTGTTTCCTCTCTCCTTCAAACTCACTTTCTTTATTTTTGCTTTCTAATTCCAGCTTTACTCCTCTCCCTACTGAATTTATTTTCAGGTTCCCATCCCCCTGCCAAGCTAGTTTAAACTCTCCCCAACAGCACTAGCAAACCTACCCGCAAGGATATTGGTCCCTGCTATGTTGAGGTGCAACCCGTCCGGCTTGTACAGGTCCCGCCTCCCCCAGAAGCAGTCCCAATGCCTCAGGAAGCTAAAGCCCTCTCGCCTGCACCATCTCTCCAGCCATCTGCTCGATCCTCCTATTTCTGTACTCACTAGCTCGTGGCACCGGGAGTAATCCAGAGATTACTACCTTTTGTAATCTCTCTCCTAGCTCCCTAAACTGCCTGCAGGACCTCATCCCTTTTCCTACCCATGTCATTGGTACCGATGTGGACCACAACCTCTGGCTGTTCAACTCTCCCCCCAGAGTGTAGAGAGAGCTTTACTCTCCACATAACCCGTGCTGTACCTGTCTTGTGAGTGATTGATGGGACACTTCAGAGGAAGCTTTGCTCTGTATCTAACCCATGCTCTACCTGCCCTGTGAGCTTTGATGGGTTGGTATAGGGGAAGCTTTCCTCTATATCTAACCCATACTCTACCTGCCCTAGTTGTGTCTGATGGGACAGTGTAGAGGGAGGTTTACTCTGTATTTAATCCATGCTGTACCTGTCCTGGCAGTGTTTGATGGGACGGTGTAGAGGGAGGTTTACTCTTATCTAATCCGTGCTGTATCTGTCTTGGGAGTGTTTGATGGGACAGTGTAGAGGGAGGTTTACTCTGTATCTAATCCGTGCTGTACCTGTCCTGGGAGTGTTTGATGGGACAGTGTAGAGGGAGGTTTACTCTGTATCTAACATAAGCTGTACTTGCTCTTGGAATATTTGATGGGACAATGTAGAGGGAACTTTCCTCTATATCTAATCCATGCTGTACCTGTCCTGCAAGTGTTTGATGGGACAGTGTAGACGGAGCTTTACTCTGTTTCTGACCGGTGCTGTACCTGCTCTGGGAGTGTTTGATGGGACAGTGTGGAGGGAACTAAACTCTGCATCTGACCCGTGCTACATCGGCCCTTGGAGTTTTTGGTGGGACAGTGTAGAGGGAGATTTATTCTGTATCTAATTTTGCTGTAACTGCCCTGAGAGTGTTTGATGCAGCTGTGTAGAGGGAGCTTTACTCTGTAACTGGCCCGTGCTATACCTGCCCTGGGAGTATTTGATGGGACAATGTAGAGGGAGCTATACTCTGTATCTAACCCATGTTGTACCTGCTCTGCGAGTGTTTGATGGATAATGTAGAAGGAGCTTTACTTTGTATCTAACCCGTGCTAACTTAGCAAGTTGTGAGGAGGACACAAAGAATCTACAAAGGGATATAGAGAGGCTAAGTGAGTGGGCAAAACTTTGGCAGATGGAGTATAATGTGGGAAAATGTGAGGTTATCCACTTTAGTAGGAAAAATAAAACAGCAACTTATTATTTAAATTGGGAGAGATTACAAAATGCGACAGTAAGAGGGATCTGGGGGTCCTTGTACATTAAACACACAAAGTTAGCATGCAGTTACAGCAATTAATTAGGAAAGCAAATGGAATGTTGTCCTTTATTGCAAGGGGGATGGAGTATAAAAGTAAGAAAGTGCTTCTGCAACTGTACAGGGCGTTGGTGAGACTACACCTGGAGTACTGCGTACAGTTTGGTCTCCTTATTTAAGGAGGGGTATACTTGCACTGGAAGCAGTTCAGAGAAGGTTCCCGAGGTTGATTACTGAGACGAAGGAGTTGTCATAATGAGAAAGGTAAAGCAGGTTGGTCCTATACTCATTGGAGTTTAGAAGATTTAGAGGTGATCTTATTGAAACGTATAAGATTATGAGGGGGCATGACAGGGTAGATGCAGAGAGGATGTTTCCCCTCGTGGGGGAATCTAGAACTAGGGGGCATAGTTTCAGAATAAGGGGTCGCTCACGTGAATCTTTGGGATATCTCTACCTCAGAGAGCTGTGGAGGCTGGGTCATTGAATGTATTTAATGTGGGGATAGACAGATTTTTGAATGATAAGGGAGTCAAGGGTTATGGGGAGCGGGCAGGGAAGTGGAGTTGAGGCCTGTATCCGATCAGCCATGATCTTATTGAATAGTGGAGCAGGCTCGAGGGGCCAAATGGCCAACTCCTGCTCCTATTTCTTATGTTCTGTACCTGCCCTGGGAGTGTTTGATTGAACAGTGTCGGAGGAGATTTACTCTGTATCTAACCGGTGCTGTACCTGCCCTGGGAGTGTTTGATGGGACTGTGTAGAGGGAGCTTTACTCTGTATCTGACCTGTGCTGTACCTGCCCTGGCATTGTTTGATAGGGAAGTATAGAGGGAGCTTTACCCTCTGCCTAACCCATGCTATACCTGCCCTTGGAGTATTTGATGGGTCAGTATCGAGGGAGCTTTACTCTGTATCTAACCCGTGCTGTACCTGCCCTGGCATTGTTTGAAAGGGGAGCTTTACTCTGTATCTAACCCGTGCTGTGTGGGCCCTTGGAGTATTTGATGGGACAGTGAAGTGGGACCGTTGCTGTGTATTAAGAACCAAGGTTGCAAGCCATCAGGTCCAGGGGACTTTTCCATCTTTAGTCCCATTGTTTTACTGAGCCCTTTTTTTGTGATAGTGATTGCTTTAAGTTCCTCCCTCGCTATAACCCCTTGATTATCTATTATTGGGATGTTTTTAGTGTCTTCTACCGTGAAGACTGATACAAATTATTTGTTCAAAGTCTGCCATTTCTCCGTTCCCCATTATTAATTCCCCAGTCACATCCTCTAAGGGACCAACGTTTACTTCAGCTACCCTATCCTTTTTACATACCTGTAGAAGCTCATACTATCTTTTTTATATTGCTTGCTAGTTTACTCTCATAATCTATCTTCCCACTCTATTATTTCTTTAGTCATCATTTGCTGTTCTTTAAAAAATTTGCCAATGCTCCGGCCTCCCACTGATCTTGCCCACTTTGTATGACATTGTTTTCAAATTGATATCATCCTTTACTTCCTTCGTTAGCCACGGATGGTTCTCCCTTCGCTTCAAGTTTTTCCATCTCACTGAAATATATTTTTGTTGAGTTATGAAATATCTCCTTTATTGTCTGTCACTACTTCTCAACCGTCTTACACTTGAATCTATTTTCCCAGTCGACTTAAGCCAACTTTTTTTTTTATACGTTCCTGGGATGTAGGCGTCGCTGACAAGACCAGCATTGCCCTTGAGAAGATGGTGGTAAGCCACCTTCATGAACTGCTGCAGTCCATGTGGTGATGGTAGTGCCACAGTGCTGTTAGGGAGGGAGTTCCAGGAATTTGACCTCGCGACGATGAAGGAATGGCGATATGCTTTCAATTCAGGCTGGTGTATGACTTGGAGGGGAACGTGGAGGTGGTGGTGTTCCCATGCGCTTGCTGCCCTTGTCCTTCTCGATGTTAGAGGTCGCGGGTTTGGGAGGTGCTGCCGAAGAAGCCTTGGCGAGTTGCTGCAGTGCATCTTGTAGATGGTACACACTGCAGCCACGGTATGCCAGTGGTGGAGGGAGTGGATGTTTAAGGTGGTAGATGAGGTGCCAATCAAGCGGGCTGCTTTGTCCTGGATGGTGCCGAGCTTCTTGAGTGTTGTTGGAGCTGCACTCATCCAGGCAAGTGGAGAGTATTCCATCACACTCCTGGCTTGTGCCTTATAAACGATGGAAAGGCTTTGGGGAGTCAGAAGATGACACACTTGCCATAGAATACCCAGCCTCTGACCTGCTCTTGTTGCCACAGTATTTATGTGGCTGGTCCAGTTAAGTTTCTGGTCAATGGTGACCCCCCAGGATGTTGATGGTAGGGGATTCGGCGATGGTAATGCCATTGAATGTTAAGGGGCGGTGGTTAGACTCTCACTTGTTGGATATAGTCGTTGTCAGGCACTCGTGTGGCACAAATGTTACTTGCCACTTATCAGACCAAGTCTGAATGTTGTCCAGGTCTTGCTGCAAGCGGGCATGGACTGCTCCATTATCTGAGGAGTTTCGAATTGAACTGAATACTGTGCAGTCATCAGCGAACATCCCCAGTTCTGCTTTCATACCTTTTGTAGTCGCCTTTATTTAGAATCAGGACACTGGTTTGAGGTCTGACTTTCTCACCCTCCAACTGAATTTGAAATTCAACCATGTTATGATCACTTTTTCCTAGAGGATCCTTTACTATGAGATAATTTATTAATCTTGTCTCATTACACAGTACCAGATCTAAGATAGCCTGCTCCCTGATTGGATCTTCAACTTACTGTTCAAGGAAACCATCCCGGATACACACTTATAAACTCTTCCTCAAGTCTACCTTGGCCAATTTGATTTGTCTAATCAATATGAAGATTAAAGACGCCCATGATTATTGCCGTACCTTTCTTACAAGTCTCCATTATTTCTTGATTTATACACCGTCCAACTGTTAGGGGGCCTATGGACTACACCCACCAGTTACTTCTTCCCCTTATTATTTCTTATCTCCACTGAAACTGATTCTACATCTTGATCTTCTGAGCCAATATCATTTCTCACTACTGCACTGATCTCATCCTTTATTAACAGAGCTACCTCACCTTTTCCTTTCTGTCTATCCTTCTGAATTGTTAAATACCCCTGAATATTCAGTTCCCAGCCTTGGTCACCTTGCAACCACGTTTCTGTAATGGCTATCAGATCATACCCATTTGTATCTATTTGTGCTGTCAACTCATCTATCTTGTTACGAATGTGAAAGCATTCAGATAAAGAGCTTTTAATTTTGTCTTTTTACCACTTTTACCTGCTTTGACCCTACTTTCTGTTACACTCTTATTTTATACATTCTGTCCCTTCCTGTCACAGTCTGGTTATCATTTCCCCCACCGCTACCCTGCTCTATTGCCTTCTCCTTGCTCTTTGACTTTTTAAATTTCTGCTCACCTGAACCCTCTTCCCCCCACCCCCCCCCCCCCCCCCCCAGTACTGGTGCCAGTGCCCCATGAACCGAAACCCATTTCTCCCACACTGGTCTTTGAACCACATGTCCATCTCTCTGATCTTATTTACCCAATGCAAATTTGCTCGTGGCTCGGGTAGTAATCCAGAGGTTATTGCCTTTGTGGTTCTGCTTTTTAATTTAGCCCCTAGCTGCTCAAAATCCCTCAGCAGAACCTCTTTCTTTGTTCTGTCTATGTCATTGGTCCCTACATGGGCCACGACAACTGGATCTTCCCTCACTCCCACTCTCCAGCCCAGAGGAGATGTCCTTAACCTTGGCACCAGGCAGGCAACACAACCTTCGGGACTCCCACTCTCGGCTGCAGAGAACAGTATCTATCCCCCGAAATATACTCTTTCCTACCACTACAGCATTTATTTTTACTCCCCCCATTGAATGGCCCCCTGTACCACGGCGCTGTGGTCAGTTTGCTCATCCTCCCTGCAGTCCCTGCCCTCGTCCAAACAGGGAGCAAGAATCTCGTACCTGTTGGACAATTGCAAGGGCTGAGGCTCCTCCATCACTACCTCCTGGGTCCCCACAGCTGCCTCGCTCGTAGTCACACCCTCCTGTCCCTGACCACGGACCAAATTTGAATTAATTAATCTAAGGAGTGTGACAGCCTCCTGGAACACAGGGTCCAGGTAAGTCTCCCCCTCCCTGATGTGTCGCAGTGTCTGCAGCTCGGACTCCAGCTCATCAACGCGGAGCCGAAATTCCTCGAGCAGCCAAAAATTACTGCAGATGTGGTCGCCGTGGACCTCAATGGGGTCAACCAGCTCCCACATGTAGCAGCAGTAACACATCGCTGCCCTGCCATCTCGAATGGATTTAATTAAGTTTTCACGTTATAAAGTTTAGATTTTTAATCCCAGCTCTTAATTTAAACCAATGCCCAAGAAAAGAGAGAAAAACTGACCAACCAATCACTTCCCTGCTTTCCTGTGACATCTTCACTTTGAATCTTTTTACTTCTTACCCTCCCAGGTCACTTGGTGCTGTTTCGGCTGTCTGCTCGGCTGACTCACGCCCTTTGTAGGCTTACTGCTGCTTCCGCTCTCGTGCCCTTTCCGAAGGGATGGGCGCAAGTAGGTTTTTCCCCTCGTGTTGTTTCTCTCACCACCTGCTGCAGGCCCAGTCTGGCAGCTATATCCTTCAGGACTCGGCCAGCTCGGTCCGCAGTGGTGCTACTGAGCCAGTCTTGATGGACATTGAAGTCACCCACCCAGAGTACATTCTGTGCACCTTGCTACTCTCAGTGCTTCTTCCAAGTGGTGTTCAACATGGAGGAGCACTGATTCATCAGCTGAGGGAGGGCGGTGGGTGGTAATCAGCAGGAGGTTTCCTTGCCCATGCTTGACCTCGAGCCATGAGACTTGATGGGGTCTGGAGTCAATGTTGAGGAGTCCCAGGGCCACACCCTCCCGACTGCATGCTACTGTGCTGCCACCCTTGGTGGGTCTGTCCTGATAGTGGGACAGGACATACCCAGGGATGGTGATGGAGGAGTCTGGGTCATTGGCTGAAAGGTATGATTCTGTGAGTATGACGATGTCAAGCTGTTGCTTGACTAGTCTGGGACATCTCTCCCAATTTTGGCACAAGTTCCCAGATGTTGGTGGGAAAGACTGGGCTGGGTGTGCCGTTGTCGTGTCCGTAACCGGGGCGGAGGTCGATGCCGGGTGGTCTGTCCGGTTTTATTCTTATTATTGATTTTCGTAGCGGTGGATCAATTGATGAATCAGTATGGTCTTGGATGGCAGAGCAGGTTCGAGGAGACTAATGGCCTACTCCTGATTCTAATTCTTATGTGTTTATACTTTAGTCCAGATCATTTCTCTATATTAAGAGCAATGGTCCCAACACTGACCCTGGGGAACACCACTGTTTACATCCCTCCAGTCTGAAGAACATCCATTAACCATTACTCTCTGTTTTCTGCCCTTTACCCAACTTCCTCTCCACGCGGCCCCACTCCCTTTAATACCGTGAGCCTTAATTTGATCAACAAGCCTCCTGTCCAGCACCTTATCAAACACCTTTTGACAATCCATCTACACAACATCCACTGCATTTCCTTTCTCACTGCACTGTGTTATTTCTTGCAATAATCCCTGCTGTCTGTCCTGAATCAACCCATTTCACTACCAAATGTTGCAACGTTTACTTCTGTAGCCAGAATCCCCCGCGCAGGGGTAAAGTGCTCTATCAATGACAACAGGAGCCCGGACGTGGGACCGGGCTGTGCTCTGAGCAGGCGCAGTGCCAGTGGTGGAGGTGGTCTGAAGCGGAAGAGATGTTCCGCGAGTCGGTAGGAGCTTGTGGGCTCAGCGGAGGAATTGGACCCCTGGGTGGGCTGGGCAACTTCATGAACACCTGGTGTAGGCCTCAGGCCCCGAATATGAGCCCACAGGTCCCATGTTTGACACACTAGGGATGTAGAACTGAACTCAACCAGAGAAGAGGGAGTGAGAAAACAGCAGAGGAAGAAAGAAATGATGGAGGTGGTGCGATGAGTTTGGATTTCAGCACCGGGAGGAGGGAGAGTGTGTGGGATGGGAATTTACAGCTTTGGGGGAACAAGAGAGGAAAGAATGTTCCATTGAAACTAGGATTGTCTGTCCTCAATTTCTATCCTGCACTTCCAGTGCTGACTTTTGTAAACTCCTTTTACAGGATATTAGAAAAGGAGGATTTGCAGACGGGAAACTCAAGCCAATCATATCGAGATCTGACATAGTCACTCGATTCACCTGTATATCATCGGCCTTTGAATTTGGAAGGAGAAACGTTTGTCTGTTCTGGATGTGGGAAAAGATTTTCAACGTTAGTGTGACTGGAAAAGCACGAGACACATACACCCAAGTGAGTGTGTTCCAGTGCACTGACTGTGGAAAGAGCTTTAACCAGTTACACAGCCTGAAAAAACATCGCACTATTCACAGTGGGGAGAAACCGTTCATGTATTGTGTGTGTGGACGAGGTTTCAACTGATCGTCCATCCTGGAGAGACACAAGGACACCTGCACCATGGAGAAACCGTGGAAATGTGGGGATTGTGGGAAGGGATTCAATTACCCATCTGAGCTGGAAACTCATCGACGCAGTCACAACGGAGAGAGGCCGTTCATCTGCCCCGTGTGTGGGAAGGGATTCACTCGGTCATCCCACCTGCGAGTACACCAGCGAGTTCACACTGGGGAGAGGCCATTCATCTGTCCTGTGTGTGGGAAGGGATTCACTCGTTCATCCCACCTGCGAGCACACCAGCGTATTCACACTGGGGAGAGGCCGTTCACCTGCTCAGTGTGTGAGATGGGATTCACTCGTTCATCCCACCTGCTAGCACACCAGCGTATTCACACTGGGGAGAGGCCATTTACCTGTCCCGTGTGTGGGAAGGGCTTCACTCAGTCTTCCAGCCTACGGGCACACCTATGCACTCACACTGGGGAGAGGCCATTCATCTGCTCCGAGTGTGGGAAGGGCTTTACTTGTTTATCCAACCTGCTGACGCACCAACGCATTCACACTGGGGAGAGACCGTTCATCTGCTCTGAATGTGCAAAGGGTTTCGTTCGATCATCCCAGCTGCTGGCACACCAGCAAGTTCACACTGGGGAGAGGCCGTTCACCTGCTCCGAGTGTGGGAAGGGATTCACTGATTCATCCACCCTGCTGACACACCAACGCATTCACACTGGGGAGAGACCGTTCATCTGCTCTGAATGTGGGAAGGGATTCACTCGATCATGTGACCTCCTGACACACCAGCGAATTCACAGGGGACTGCAGGGGTTGGACTCTGCTGTTATTGTTGCCGTTAATCACATCCCAGACTGAACCATGTTCACTCGTGCAGTTGGGGTTTGTTGCCGCTGGTGTAATTAATCCCTACACCTGGGCTGGAGTTTAATTTTTTGGATATCATAGAATGGTTACAGCAGAGAAGGAGGCCTTTTGGACCGTCGAGCCCGTGCCGGCTCTCTGCAAGAGCACTTCAGCTAGTCCCACTCCCCTGCCCTTTCCCCGTAGCCCTGCAAATGCTTTATTTCCGGTACTTATCCAATTCACTTTTTGAAAGCCACGATTGAATCTGTCTCCACCAGCCTTTCAGGCTGTGCATTCCAGATCCTAACCACTCGCTGCATAAAAAAAGTTTTTTCTTATGTCGCCTTTGGTTCTTTTGGCAATCACCTTTAATCTGTGTCCTCTGGTTCTCGACCCTTCTGCCAATGGGAATATTTTCTCTCTACTCTGTCCAGACCCCTCATGATTTTATCAAATCTCCCCTCAACCTCTCTGTTCCAAGAAGACCTCCAGCTTCTCCAGTCTATCCATGTAACTGAAGTCCCTCATCCCGCAAATCTTGTGCGAGGCCTCTTGGGGAAGAGTGACCATAATATGGTAGAATTCTTTATTAAGATGGAGAGTGACACAGTTAATTCAGAGACTCGGGTCCTGAACTTGGGGAAAGGTAACTTCGATGGTATGAGACGTGAATTGGCTAAAATAGACTGGTAAGTGATACTTAAAGGGTTGACGGTGGATAGGCAATGGTAAACATTTAAAGATCACATGGATGAACTTCAACAATTGTACATCCCTGTCTGGAGTAAAAATAAAACTGGGAAGGTGGCTCAACCATGGCTAACAAGGGAAATTAAGGATAGTGTTAAATCCAAGTAAAAGGCATATAAATTGGCCAGAAAAAGCAGCAAACCTGAGGACTTGGAGAATTTTGTAATTCAGCAGAGGACGACAAAGAGTTTAGTTAGGAGGGGGAAAATAGAGAATGAGAGGAAGCTTGCTCGGAACATAAAAACTGACTGCAAAAGCTTCGATAGATATGTGAAGAGACAAAGATTAGTGAAAACAAACGTAAGTCCCTTGCAGTCAGATTCGGGTGAATTTATAATGGGGAACAAAGAAATGGCAGACCATTTAAACAAATACTTTGGTTCTGTTTTCACAAAGGAAGACACAAATAACCTTCCGGAAATACAACGGGACCGAGGATCTAATAAGAAGGAGAAACTGAAGGATATCCTTATAAAGCGGGAAATTGTGTTAGGGAAATTGATGGGATGGATGAATTACAACAATTGTACATTCCTGTCTGGCGTAAAAATAAAAAAGGGAAGGTGGCTCAACCGTGGCTATCTAGGGAAATCAGGGATAGTATTAAAGCCAAGGAAGTGGCATACAAATTGGCCAGAAATAGCAGCGAACCTGGGGACTGGGAGAAATTTAGAACTCAGCAGAGGAGGACAAAGGGTTTGATTAGGGCAGGGAAAATGGAGTACGAGAAGAAGCTTGCAGGGAACATTAAGGCGGATTGCAAAAGTTTCTATAGGTATGTAAAATGAAAAAGGTTAGTAAAGACAAACATAGGTCCCCTGCAGTCAGAATCAGGGGAAGTCATAACGGGGAACAAAGAAATGGCAGACCAATTGAACAAGTACTTTGGTTCGGTATTCACTAAGGAGGATACAAACAACCTTCCGGATATAAAAGGGGTCAGAGGGTCTAGTAAGGAGGGGGAACTGAGGGAAATCTTTATTAGTCGGGAAATTGTGTTGGGGAAATTGATGGGATTGAAGGCCGATAAATCCCCAGGGCCTGATGGACTGCATCCCAGAGTACTTAAGGAGGTGGCCTTGGAAATAGCGGATGCATTGACAGTCATTTTCCAACATTCCATTGACTCTGGATCAGTTCCTATGGTGTGGAGGGTAGCCAATGTAACCCCACTTTTTAAAAAAGGAGGGAGAGAGAAAACAGGGAATTATAGACCGGTCAGCCTGACCTCAGTAGTGGGTAAAATGATGGAATCAATTATTAAGGATGTCATAGCAGTGCATCTGGAAAATGGTGACATGATAGGTCCAAGTCAGCATGGATTTGTGAAAGGGAAATCATGCTTGACAAATCTTCTGGAATTTTTTGAGGATGTTTCCAGTAAAGTGGACAAAGGAGAACCAGTTGATGTGGTATATTTGGACTTTCAGAAGGCTTTCGACAAGGTCCCACACAAGAGATTAATGTGCAAAGTTAAAGCACATGGGATTGGGGGTAGTGTGCTGACGTGGATTGAGAACTGGTTGTCAGACAGGAAGCAAAGAGTAGGAGTAAACGGGTACTTTTCAGAATGGCAGGCAGTGACTAGTGGGGTGCCGCAAGGTTCTGTGCTGGGGCCCCAGCTGTTTACATTGTACATTAATGATTTAGATGAGGGGATTAAATGCAGTATCTCCAAATTTGCGGATGACATTAAGTTGGGTGGCAGTGTGAGCTGCGAGGAGGATGCTATTAGGCTGCAGAGTGACTTGGATAGGTTAGGTGAGTGGGCAAATGCATGGCAGATGAAGTATAATGTGGATAAATGTGAGGTTATCCACTTTGGTGGTAAAAACAGAGAGACAGACTATTATCTGAATGGTGACAGATTAGGAAAAGGGAAGGTGCAACGAGACCTGGGTGTCATGGTACATCAGTCATTGAAGGTTAGCATGCAGGTACAGCAGGCGGTTAAGAAAGCAAATGGCATGTTGGCCTTCATAGCGAGGGGATTTGAGTACAGGGGCAGGGAGGTGTTGCTACAGTTGTACAGGGCCTTGGTGAGGCCACACCTGGAGTATTGTGTACAGTTTTGGTCTCCTAACTTGAGGAAGGACATTCTTGCTATTGAGGGAGTGCAGCGAAGATTCACCAGACTGATTCCTGGGATGGCGGGACTGACCTATCAAGAAAGACTGGATCAACTGGGCTTGTATTCACTGGAGTTCAGAAGAATGAGAGGGGACCTCATAGAAACGTTTAAAATTCTGACGGGTTTAGACAGGTTAGATGCAGGAAGAATGTTCCCAATGTTGGGGAAGTCCAGAACCAGGGGTCACAGTCTGAGGATAAGGGGTAAGCCATTTAGGACCGAGATGAGGAGAAACTTCTTCACCCAGAGAGTGGTGAACCTGTGGCATTCTCTACCACAGAAAGTAGTTGAGGCCAATTCACTAAATATATTCAAAAGGGAGTTAGATGAAGTCCTTACTACTCGGGGGATCAGGGGTTATGGCGAGAAAGCAGGAAGGGGGTACTGAAGTTTCATGTTCAGCCATGAACTCATTGAATGGCGGTGCAGGCTAGAAGGGCTGAATGGCCTGCTCCTGCACCTATTTTCTATGTTTTTCTATGAAGGCCGATAAATCCCCAGGGCCTGATAGTCTGTATCCCAGAGTACTTAAGGAAGTGGCCATAGAAATAGTGGATGCATTGGTGGTCGTTTTCCAACAGTCTATCGACTCTGGATCGGTTCCTATGGACTTGAGGGTAGCTAATGTAACAGCACTGTTTAAAAAAGGAGGGAGAGAGAAAACGGGTAATTGTAGACCGGTTAGCCTGACATCAGTTGTGGGGAAAATGTTGGAATCAATTATTAAAGATGAAAGCAGTGCATTTGGAAAGCAGTGACAGGATTGTTCCAAGTCAGCATGGATTTATGAAATGGAAATCATGCTTGACAAATCTTCTGGAAGTTTTTGAGGATGTAACTAGTGGAGTGGACAAGGGAGAACCAGTCGATGTGGTGTATTTGGACTCTCAAAAGGCTTTTGACAAGGTCCCACCCAAGAGATTGCTGTGAAAAATTAAGGCACATGGTATTGGGGGTAATGTACTGACGTGGATAGAGAATTGGTTGGCAGACAGGAAGCAAAGAGTGGAAATAAACAGGTCCTTTTCAGAATGGCAGGCAGTGACAAGTGGGGTGCCACAGGGCTCAGTGCTGGGACCTCAGCTATTTACAATATAGATTAATGATTTGGATGAAGGAATTGAGGGTAATATCTCCAAGTTTGCAGATGACACTAAACTGGGTGGCGGTGTGACCTGTGAGGAGGATGCTAAGAGGCTGCAGGGTGACTTAGACAGGTTAAGTGAGTGGGCAAATGCATGGCAGTTGCAGTATAATGTGGATAAATGTAAGGTTATCCACTTTGGGGGCAAAAACACAAAGGCAGAATGTTATCTGAATGGCGGCAGATTAGGAAAGGGGGAGGTGCAACGAGACCTGGGTGTCATGGTTCATCAGTCATTGAAAGTTGGCATGCAAGTACAGCAGGCGCTGAAGGCGGCAAATGGTATGTTGGCCTTCATAGCTAGGGGATTTGAGTATAGGAGCAGGAAGGTCTTACTGCAGTTGTGCAGGGCCTTGGTGAGGCCTCATCTGGAATATTGTGTTCAATTTTGGTCTCCTAATCTGAGGAAGGACGTTCTTGCTATTGAGGGAGTGCAGCGAAGGTTCACCAGACTGATTCCCGGGATGGTGGGACTGATATATGAGGGTAGACTGGATCAACTGGGCCTTTATACACTGAAGTTGAGAAGGATGAGTGGGAATCTCATAGAAACTTACAAGATTCTGACGGGACTGGACAGGTTAGATGCGGGAAGAATGTTCCCGATGATGGGAAAGTCCAGAACCAGGGGACACAGTCTTAGAATAAGGGGTGGGCCTTTTAGTACTGAGATGAGGAGAAACTTCTTCACTCAGAGTTGTTAACCTGTGGAATTCCCTACCACAGAGAGTTGATGATGCCAGTTCATTGGATATATTCAAGAGTGAGTTAGATATGGTCCTTATGGCTAAAGGGATCAAGGGGTATGGAGAGAGCAGGAAAGAGGTACTGAGGGAATGATCAGCCATGATCTTATTGGATGGTGGTGCAGGCTCGAAGTGCGGAATGGCCTATTCCTACACTCATTTTCTATGTTTCTTAATCATTCTTGTAAATCTTTTCTGCTCCCTCTGTCAAACAACTGTCAAATAAATTAGCTTTGCTTCCTACATACAGTGAATCGATTCCTTGATTTCTCCATGGGGAGGCTAATTGATGTCCTGTTATCGACTGTTCCATTTTAAAGCTGTTTCTCCTTTGTTAAAGGAAGACTTGTATTTATAAAATGCTTTTCACAGCCTCTGTTTTAGTGATGTTGGTTGAGGGATAAATGTTGACCAGGACACCGGAGAGATATTTTTTTCTTCGAAATAACGTCATGGAATCTTTTACACCCACTTGAGAGGTCAGATGGGTCTGATTCATTTTTTTATTCGTTCAATTGATGTAGGCATCACTGGTAAGGTCAGCGTTGCTGGTTAAAGAGGAGATTAACACAATAGTAAGGAAGGACATTAGCTTGGATGATGTGGAATCTGTATAGGTAGAGCTGCAGAACACCAAAGGGCAGAAAACGCTAGTGGGAGTTGTGCACTGACCACCAAACAGTAGTAGTGAGGTTGGGGTTGGCATCACACAGGAAATAAGGGATGCGTGCAATAAAGGTAGAGCAGTTATCATGGGTGACTTTAATCTACATATAGATTGGGTTAACCAATACAGTGGAGGACGATTTCCTGGAGTGTATAAGGGATGGTTTTATAGACCAATATGTCGAGGAACCAACTAGAGAGCTGGCCTTCCTAGACTGGGTGTTATGTAATGAGAGAGGATTAATTAGCAATCTTGTTGTGCGAGGCCCCTTTGCGAAGAGTGACCATAATATGGCAGAATTCTTCATTAAGATGGAGTGTGACACAGTTAATTCAGAGACTAGGGTCCTGAACTTAAAGAAAGGTAACTTCGATGGTATGAGATGTGAATTGGCTAGGATAGACTAGCGAATGATACTTAAAGGGTTGACGGTGGATAGGCAATGGCAGACATTTAAAGATCACATGGATGAACTTCAACAATTGTACATCCCTGTCTGGCGTAAAAATAAAACGGGGAAGTTGGCTCAACCATGGCTAACAAGGGAAATTAGGGGATAGTGTTAAATCCAAGCAAGAGGCATATAAATTGGCCAGAAAAAGCAGCAAACCTGAGGACTGGGAGAAATTTAGAATTCAGCAGAGGACAAAGGGTTTAATTAGGAGGGGGGAAATAGAGTATGAGAGGAAGCTTGCCGGGAACATAAAAACTGACTGCAAAAGCTTCCATAGATATGTGAAGAGAAAAAGATTAGCGAAGACAAATGTAGTCCCTTGCAGTCAGAATCAGGTGAATTTATAATGGAGAACAAATAAATGGCAGACCAATTGAACAAATACTTTGGTTCTGTCTAAACTAAGGAAGACACAAATAACCTTCCGGAAATACCAGGGGACCGAGGGTCTAGCGAGAAGGGGGAACTGAAGGAAATCCTTATTAGTCAGGAAATTGTGTTCTGGAAATTGATGGGATTGAAGGACGATAAATCCCCAGGGCCTGATAGTCTGCATCACAGAGTACTTAAGGAAGTGGCCCTAGAAATAGTGGATGCATTGGTGGGCATTTTCCAACATTCTATAGACTCTGGATCAGTTCCTGTGGATTGGAGGGTAGTTAATGTAAAACCACTTTTTTTAAAAATGAGGAAGTGAGAAAACAGGGAATGATAGACCGGTTAGCCTGACATCGGTAGTGGGGAAAATGTTGGAATCAATTATTAAAGATGTAATAGCAGCGGCTTTGGAAAGCAGTGAATGGCTCGGTCCAAGTCGGCATGGATTTATGAAAGGGAAATCATGCTTGACAAATCTTCCAAAAAATTTTGAGGATGCAACTAGCAGAGTGGACAAGGGAGAACCAGTGGATGTGGTGTATTTGGACTTTCAAAAGGCTTTTGACAAGGTCCCACACGAGATTAGTGTACAAAATTAAAGCACTTCTATTGGGGGTAATGTATTGACGTGGATAGAGAACTGGTTGGCAGACTGGAGGCAAAGATTAGGAATAAACGGGTTTTTTTTCAGAATGGCAGGCAGTGACGAGTGGGGTACCGTAAGTTTCAGTGCTGGGACCCCAGCTATTAACAATATACATTAATGATTTAGACGAAGGAATTGAATGTAATATCTCCAAGTTTGCAGACGACACCAAGCTGGGTGGCAGTGTGAGCTGTGAGGAGGATGCTAAGAGGCTGCAGGGTGACTTGGACAGGTTAGGTGAGTGGGCAAATGCATGGCAGATGCAGTATAATGTGGATAAATGTGAGGTTATCCACTTTGGTGGCAAAAACAGGAAGGCAGAATATTTTCTGAATGGTGACAGATTAGGAAAAGGGGAGGTGCAGCGAGACCTGGGTGTCATGGTTAATCAGTCATTGAAAGTTGGTCTGCAGGTACAGCAGGCGGTGAAAACGGAAAATGGCATGTTGGCCTTCATAGCGAGAGGATTTGAGCACAGGAGCAGGGAGGGCTTACTGCAGTTGTACAGGGCCTTGGTGAGGCCACACCTTGAATATTGTGTACAGTTTTGGTTTCCTAATCTGAGGAAGGATATTCTTGCTATTGAGGGAGTGCAGCGAAGGTTCACCAGACTGATTCCGGGATGGCAGGACTGACATATGAAGAAAGACTGGATCGACTAGGCTTATATTCACTGGAATTTAGAAGAATGAGAGGGGATCTGATCAAAACATATAAAATTCTGACAGGATTGGACAGGTTAGATGCAGGAAGAATGTTCCCGATGTTGGGGAAGTCCAGAACCAGGAGTCACAGTCTAAGGATAAGGGGTAAGCCATTTAGGACTGAGATGAGAAGAAACTTCTTCACTCAGAGAATTGTGAACCTGTGGAATTCTCTACCAGAGAAAGTTGTTGAGGCCAATTCGTTCGATATATTCAAAAGGGAGTTAGATGTGGCCCTTACAGCTAAAGGGATCAAGGGGTATGGAGAGAAAGCAGGAATGGGGTACTGAAGGTGCATGATCAGCCATGATCATATTGAATGGTGGTGCAGGCTTGAAGTGCGAAATAGACGACTACTGCACCTTTTTTCTATGTTTCTATGTATTTATTGCCCATCCATAATTGCCCTTGAGAAGATGGTGGGGAGCTACCTTCTTGAACCGCTGCAGTCCGTGTGGTGATGGTACTCCCACAGTACTGTTAGGAAGGGAGTTCCAGGATTTTGACTCAGCGGCAATGATGGAATGGCGATATGCTTCCAAATCAGGATGGTGTGTGACTTGGAGGGGAACATGGAGGTGGTGATGTTGCCATGCGCCTGCTGCCCTTGTCCTTCAAGGTGGTCGAGGTCGTGGGTTCGGGAGGTGCTGCTGAAGAAGCCTTGGCGTGTTGCTGCAGTACATCTTGTACATGGTAAACACTGCAGCCACGGTACGTCGATGATGGAGGGAGTGAATGTTTAAGGTGTTCAATGGGGTGCCAATAAAGTGGGCTGCTTTGTCCTGGATGGTATCGAGCTGCTTGTGTTGTCGCAGTTGCACTCATCCAGGCAAGTGGAGAGTATTCCATCACACTCCTGACTTGTGCCTTGTAGATGGTGGAAAGGCTTTGGGGAGTCAGGAGGTGAGACACTGGCCGTAGAATACCCAGCCTCTGACCTACTCTTGTTGCCACAGTATTTATGTGGCTGGTCCAGTTAAGTTTCTGGTCAATGGTAACCTCGAGGATGTTGATGGTAGGGGATTCGGCGATGGTAATGCCATTGAATATTATGGGGCAGTGGTGTCTCGCTTGTTGGAGATAGTCATTGCCTGGCACTTTTGTGTCGTGAATGTTACTTGCCCCTTATCAGCCCAAGCCTGAATGTTGTCCAGGTCTTGCTGTATACGGGTATGGACTGCTCCATTATCTGAGTAGTTGCGAATGGAACTGAACACTGTGCAGTCATCAGCGAACATCCCCACTTCTGGAAGGAAGGTCATTGATAAAACAACTGAAGATGTTTGGGCCCAGGCCACTGCCCTGAGGAACTCCTGGGGCTGTGATGATTGACCTCCAACCACCACAACCATTTTCCTTTGTGCTCGGTATGACTCCAGCCAGTGGAGAGTTTTCCCCTGATTCCCATTGACCAGTTTTACTCGGGCTCCTTGATGCTACACTCGGTCAAATGCTGCCTTGATGTCAAGAGCAGGCATTCTCACCTCACCTCTGGAATACAGCTGTTTTGTCCATGTTTGGACCAAGGCTGTAATGAGGTCTGGAACCGATGGTCCTGGGGGAACCCAAACTGGGTATCGGTGAGCAGGTTATTGGTGAGTAAGTGCCGCTTGATAGCACTGTGGACGACACCTTCCATCACTTTGCTGATGATTGAGAGTAGACTGATGGAGCGGTAATTGGCCGGATTGGATTTGTCCTGCTTTTTGTGGACAGGACATACCTGGGCAGTTTTCTATATTGGGTAGATACCAGTGCTGTAGCTGTACTGGAACAGCTTGGCTAGAGGCACGGCTAGTTCTGGAGCACATCTTCAGCACAACAGCCGGGATGTTGTCGGGGCCCATAGCCTTTGCTGTATCCAGTGCATTCAGCCGTTTCTTGATATCGCGTGGAGTGAATCAAATTGGCTGAAGACTGGCTTTTGTGATGGTGGGGACCTCAGGAGGAGGCCGATATGGATCATCCACTCGACACTTCTGGCTGAAGATGGTTGTAAACACTTCAGCCTTTTCTTTTGCACTCACGTGCTGTGCTCTGCCATCATTGAGGATGGGGATAATCATAGAGCCTCCTCCTCCCGTTAATTGTTTCATGGTCCACCACCATTCACCACTGGATGTGGCTGGACTACAGAGCTTTAATCTGATCCGTTGGTTGTGGGATCGCTTAGCCCTGTCTATGACATGCTGCTTCCACTTTTTAACATGCGTGTCGTCCTGTGTTGCAGCTTCCCCAGGTTGGCACCTCATTTTCAGGTACGTCTGGTGTTGCTCCTGGCATACTCTTCTACACTCTTCATTCAACCAGGGTTGCTCCCCTGGCTTGATGGTAATGGTAGAGTGAGGCATATGCCGGGCCATGAGGTTACAGATTGTGGTGGAATACAATTCTGCTGCTGCTGATGGCCCACAGTGCCTCATGGATGCCTAGTTTTGAGCTGCTAGATTTGTTCTGAATATACCCCATTTAGCACGGTGGTAGTGCCACACAACACAATGGAGGGTGTCCTCCGTGTGAAGACGGGAGTTCATCTCCAGAATGACTGTGCAGTGGTTGCTGCTACCAATGCTGTCATGGACAGATGCATCTGCGACAGGTAGATTGGTGAGGACAAGGTCAAATAGGTTTTTCCCTCATGTTGGTTCTTTTACCACCTGCTGCAGGCCCAGTCTGGCAGCTATGTCCTTCAGGACTGGGCCAGCTCGGACAGTTGTGGTGCTACCGAGCCACTCTTGATGATGGACATTGAAGTCCCCCACCCAGAGTACATTCTGTGTCTTTGCTACTCTCAGTACTTCTTCCAAGTGGTGTTCAACATGGGGGAGTACTGATTCATCAGCTGATGGAGGGCAGTAGGTGGTAATCAGCAGGTTTCCTTATCCATGCTTGACCTGAAGCCATGAGACTTTATGGTGTCTGGGGTTTTACCTATTACTGATGTCAAACTGATGGGCCTATAGCTACCTGGGTCTGCATTGTCACCTTTTTTAAAAATGGGGACTCTTTCCAATCTGCAGGAACCATTCCAGAGTGCAGTGATCAATTAAAAATACAGGCAATTAGCGATAATTAATCCCTGCCCGTGAGCTTGGTCCACTTGAACCCAGATAGCTTCAGCTGTGCCTAATGAGGCAATATCAAGTCTCTCTCGAGCTGTTAGATTCTCACTGATAAAAATAGCAACCCCACCTCCCCTTTGGCCTACACTAACCTTTCTGAAACCCTTGTAGCCCTTTAGGTGAATGTCTGTGCCATCATTGTCATCTAGTCATGTCTGAGAAATACACAATGTCTAAATTCTTCAACACAGCACAGGATTGCAATTCTAACAATTTGCTTCTAACACTCCTTTGCATTTACATGAAAGCAATTTAAAAGATCTAACATCTATTAATTCTTGTTTGCTCCCTAACTGGTTTATCTTCATGCTTTGCTGCTATGTAATTATCACGTGCAGTAAGGCTAACTTTGAACTTATCTGCACTAACCCCTTGCTGAACACCTCCCGATTATTGATGAAGTGAAGCTTCTTCTTGCAGAGGTCCTGAAGCCAATGTTGAATCCCACGGATTTGGCTATTCCTCTCCCTCGATCTGGACATGACTGGTAATAGCCCGGAGACTACTACCCTTGCACCCCTTTGCTGAAGGACATCTATGAGGCTTTTGTAGGAATCCTGCAAAACAAATGGACTTCTATCCATGATATCGTTAGTTCCAATATGTAAACCTACTGCAGAATCCTGACACTCACCTTTCATTAGTTCATCCACACGACCCTGGAGATCAGCTATCTTGGCTCCTGGAAAATAGAAGTTTGCTCTTGACACAGCCTTGCCTCTACATAGGGTGCTGTCTGTGTGCCTGATGATGGAGTCCCCTATGAGGATTTCCCATTGCCTCTTGCTTTTCCTTGGCTGTTCAAACAACGTCCTTTTGGACTTTGCAGCCTTCCTCTTATCTTTTCCAAGATGCTGATATGAGCATTGAGGTTCGGTGTCACTGCTGCAAACATTACTGCCTGTTGTTCTCCAAATCACAAAGTGGGGCATACCAATGTTTGAAGTAATCAGAAAATCCAAAGAAACTGTCCCTTTAAATGGGCACAGAGACTCTCCCTTTAAACGGGCACATAGACTATGTGAAACTAAGAAAGCATTATTGGCCGACTAAAAGTAAACCAGATGCTGGTGCCTGTAAGTCATCCTAGGCAGTCCCTCGGAATCGAGGAAGACTTGCTTCCACTCTTAGCATGAGTTTTTAGTTGGCTGAACAGTCCAATACGAGAACCACAGTCTCTGTCACAGGTGGGACAGACAGTGGTTGAAGGAACGGGTGGGTGGGGAGTCTGGTTTGCCGCACGCTCTTTCCGCTGCCTGCACTTGACGTCTGCATGCTCTCGGTGACGAGACTGAGGAGCTCAGCGCCTTCCCGCATGCTCTTCCTCCACTTCGGGCGGTCTTTGGCCAGGGACTCCCAGGTGTCAGTGGGGATGTCACACTTTATCAGGGAGGCTTTGAGGGTGTCCTTCTAACATTTCTGCTGCCCACCTTTGGCTCGTTTGCCGTGGGCAAGTTCCGAGTAGAGTGCTTGCTTTGGGAGTCTCGTGTCTGGCATGTGAACTATGTGGCCTGCCCAGCGGAGCTGATCGAGTGTGGTCAGTGCTTCAATGCTGGGGATGTTGGCCTGGATGAGGACGCTAATGTTGGTGAGTCTGTCCTCCCAGGAGATTTGTAGGATCTTGCGAGACATCGTGGGTGGTATTTCTCCAGCGACTTGAGCTGTCTACTGTACATGGTCCACATCTCTGAGCCATACAGGAGGCGGGAATTACTACGGTGCCTGTAAGTAGCGCTCTACCAGCCGACATCCGACTGAAACCCGACTGCTGAAGCTGTGGTTGTCAGTGCCAGGCACAGGACCAGGGGGCGGGGGACAATTTTTGGTCTGGGGCGCTGTGCATGGTTATTACTTCAGCATCACGGAGTGCAGCAGAGTCACTGCAAAACTCCCGCCAACTTTAGCGGAAAGCACTGTTCTCACCGCGCCCAGTCGCAAACTCTCTTGCACCCCATTTCGTGAGCTGGGGGCAGTAACACGAGATGCAAAGTAGCAAAATTTCACTCCCTCTCCCTTTAAACAAACACAGAGTCACTGCAAATTTAAACAGAGACACTGCCCATTTAAACAGGCAGTGACACCCTCAAAGCCGCCTTGAAAAAGTGCAACATCCCCACCGACACCTGGGAATCCCTGGCCAAAGACCACCCTAAGTGAAGGAAAGCATCCGGGAAGGCGCTGAACAGCTCGAGTCTCTTCGCCGGGAGCAAGCTGAAGCCAAGCACTGACAGCGGAAGGAGCGCACGACAACCCAGGCTCCCCATCCACCCGTTCCTTCAACCACCTTCTACCTCACCTGTGACAGAGACTGTAATTCCTGCATTGGACTCTTCAGTCACCTGAGAACTCATAGAAACATAGAAAATAGGTGCAGGAGCAGGCCATTTGACCCTTCGAGCCTGCACCACCATTCAATATGATCATGGCTGACCAAGCAACTTCAGTACCCCATTCCTGCTTTCTCTCCATACACCCTGATCCCTTTAACCGTAAGGGCCACATCAAACTCCCTTTTGAATATGTCCAACGAACTGGACTCGACAACTTTCTGTGGCAGAGAATTCCACAGGTTCACAACTCTGGGTGAAAACGTTTCTCCTCATCTTGGTCCTATATGGCTTACCCCATATCCTTAGACTGTGACCCCTGGTTCTGGACTTCCCCAACATCGGGAACATTTATCCTGCATCTAACCTGTCCAATCCCGTCAGAATTTTATACATTTCTATGAGATCCCCTCTCATTCTTCTAAATTCCAGTAAGTATAAGCCAAGCCGATCCAGTTTTTCCTCATATGTCAGTCCTGCCATCCCGGGAATCAGTCTGGTGAACCTTCGCTGCACTCCCTCAATAGCAAGCACATCCTTCCTCAGATTAGGAGACCAAAACTGCACACAATACTCAAAGTGTGGTCTCACCAAGGCCCTGTATAACTACAGCCAGACCTCCCTGCTCCTATACTCAAATCCCCTCGCTGTGAAGGCCAGCATGCCATTTGCTTTCTTTACTGCCTGCTGTACCTGCATGCCAACCTCAATGACTGATGTATCATGACACCCAAGTCTCGGTGCAACTCCCCTTTTACTAATCTGTCACCATTCAGATAATCTGCCTTCCTGTTTTTGCCACCAAAGTGGATAACCTCACACTTACCCACATTATACTGCATCTGCCATGCATTTGCCCACTCACCTAACCTGTCCAAGTCACCCTGCAGCTTCTTAGCATCCTCCTCGCAGCTCGCACTGCCACCTAGCTTAGTGTCATCTGCAAACTTGAAGATATTACATTCAATTCCTTCGTCTAAATCATTATTGTAGATTGTAAATAGCTGGGATCGCAGCACTGAGCCCTGCGGTACCCTGCTAGTCACTGCCTGCCATTCTGAAAAGGACCCGTTTATCCCAACTGTCTGCTTCCTGTCTGCCAACCAGTTCTCTATCCACGTCGGTACATTACCCCCAATACCATGTGCTTTAATTTTGCACACCAATCTCTTGTGTGGGACCTTGTCAAAAGCCTTTTGAAAGTCCAAATACACCACATCCACTGGTTCTCCCTTGTCCACTCTACAGTTACATCCGCAAAAAACACGATTTGTCAAGCATGATTTCCCTTTCATAAATCCATGCTGACTTGGATCGAGCCTGTCACTGTTTTCCAAATGCGCTGCTATTTCATTTTTAATAATTGACTCCAGCATTTTCCTGACCATCGCTGTCATTTTTAATGTGGCAGCAAGTGATCCTCGACTCCGAGGGACTGCGGCAGAAGAGAAGACCCTGCCCCTATAAACAGGCTCAGTGACCCTGCCCCTATAAACAGGCTCAGTGTCCCTGCCCCTTTAAACAGGCTCAGTGACCCTGCCCCTACAAACAGGCTCAGTGACCCTGCCCCTATAAACAGGCTCAGTGACCCTGCCCCTATAAACAGGCTCAGTGACCCTGCCCCTATAAACAGGCTCAGTGACCCTGCCCCTATAAACAGGCTCAGTGACCCTGCCCCTATAAACAGGCTCAGTGACCCTGCCCCTATAAACAGGCTCAGTGACCCTGCCCTTATAAACAGGCTCAGTGACCCTGCCCCTATAAACAGGCTCAGTGACCCTGCCCCTATAAACAGGCTCAGTGACCCTGCCCTTATAAACAGGCTCAGTGACCCTGCCCCTATAAACAGACTCAGTCACCCTGCCCCTATAAACAGGCTCAGTGACCCTGCCCCTATAAACAGGCTCAGTGACCCTGCCCCTATAAACAGGCTCAGTGACCCTGCCCCTATAAACAGGCTCAGTGACCCTGCCCCTATAAACAGGCTCCGTGACCCTGCCCCTATAAACAGGCTCAGTGACCCTGCCCCTCAGGGAGAGCGCACCCTGTATTTTTCTCCGATTGATTGATTGTTGCTGTAGCCCCGCCCCCTGCCACTGATTGGCGCAGAGTAGCGCGGGCTGATGCCCCACGTGGCCTCGCCATTGGCTGCGGGCTGAGTGACGGCGGCGCGCGGGAGGGCAGTTGGCCGGCGGACTCCGTTCGCGGCCCGGATGTTCGGTGAGCCGCAGTGGGTGAGGCAGGCGGAGTTGTGCGCAGGCGCTGGGCCACTCACTGACATAGAAATTAGGTTCAGGAGTAGGCCATTCGGCCCCTCAAGCCTGCATCACCATTCAATAAGATCATGGCTGATCATTCACCTCAGTACCCTTTTCCTGCTTTCTCTCATGCCCCTTGATCCCTTTAGCCGTAAGGGCCATATCTAACTCCCTCTTAATATATCCAATGAACTGGCATCAACAACTCTCTGCGGTCGGGAATTCCACAGGTCAACAACCCTCTAAGTGAAGAAGTTTCTCCTCATCTCAGTCCTAAATGGCCTACCCCTTATCCTAAGACTGTGTCCCCTGGTTCTGGACTTTCCCAACATCGGGAACATTGTTCCCGCATCTAACCTGTCCCGTCCCGTCAGAATCTTATACGTTTCTATGAGATCCCCTCTCATCCTGCTAAACTCCAGTGTATAAAGGCCCAGCTGATCCAGTCTCTCCTCATATGACAGTCCAGCCATCCCAGGAATCAGTCTGGTGAACCTTCGCTGCACTCCCTCAATAGCAAGAATGTCCTTCCTCAGACTAGAAGACCAAAACTAAACACAATATTCTAGTTGAGGCCTCACTAAGGCCCTGTACAACTGCAGTAAGACCTCCCTGCTCCTATATTCAAATCCCCTAGCTATGAAAGCCAACATACTATTTGCCTCCTTTACCGCCTCCTGTATCTGCGTGCCCACTTTCAATGACTGATGTACCATGACACCCAGGTCTCGTTGCAACTCCCCTTTTTCTAGTCTGCCACCATTCAGATAATATTCTGCCTTCGTGTTTTTGCCCCCAAAATGGATAACCTCACATTTATCCACATTATACTGCATCTGCCATGTATTTGCCCACTCACCTGACCTGTCCAAGTCACTCTGCAGCCTCTTAGCATCCTCCTCACAGCTCACACCGCCACCCAGTTTAGTGTCATCTGCAAGCTTGGAGATATTACACTCAATTTCTTCATCCAAATCGTTAGTGTATATTGTGGGCAGTGAGGTTTGTACCACCGAAAGGTAAGTGGGTGGTGGCTGCCGGAGAGCTTCGGGCGGCGACGGGTCTTGTTTACTGGTGGGGTGGAGGGGAGAGAGATGATGGTTTATTGGGAAAGAGTTCGACCGCCATCTTTGGGCAACGCAGGGCCGCCCGCCCGCCACGGGGAGCAGGGAACGAGAGGGGCGGGGCTTGCTCTGACGTCACAGCACTTCCCATTGATCCGCTGCAGCGCAGGGAGCTTGCGCGGCAACCATCTTAGTGCAGGAAGGCCACCAGGTGCAGGATGGTGACCATTGACATGAGTAAAGCTGCAGCAGCTGGGGTGGTTATACTTGGAGCAGTGAAGGTGCAGGGCAGGTTTAACAGAGGTGCTCACAATCAGGAAGGCTTTAGATTGAGTCAGGGAACAGAGTGGTTCTGCTCACACAATCAGAGAATGGTTACAGCACGGAAGGCCATTCGGCCCATCGCGCCTGTGCCACTCTCCCAACCTTTCCCCCGAGCCCTTCAAATGTTTTTCTTTCCGATACAGGGCACTTATCCAATTCCTTTTTGAAAGTCGTGATTGAGTCTGCCTCCACCACTCTTTCAGGCCGTGCATTCCAGATCCTAACCACTCGCTGCGTAAAAATGATTTTTCTTGTGTCACCTTTGGTTCTTCTGCCAGTCGCCTTAAATCTGTGTCCTCTGGTTCTTGACCCATCTGCCAATTGGAACAGCTTCTCTCTATCCACTCTGTCCAGGTCCTTCATGATTTTAAACAGGTCTATCAAATCTCCTCTCAACCATCTCTGTTCCAAGGAGAACAACTCCAGCTTCTCCAGTCTATCCACTGAAGTTCCTCATCCGTGGAAAAATTCTTGTAAATCTTTTCTGCACCTTTTCTAAGGCCTTCACATCCTAAAGTGTGGTGGCCAGAATTGGACACAATACTCCAGTTGAGGCCGAACCAGTGTTTTAAAAATGTTCATCATAACTTCCTTGCTTTTGTACTCTTGAGGTTCCAGCCACATATCCACGGCATAACTAAAATCGCCTTTTTCCAGCTCCATAACATTGCCTGCCTCCGCCCCTGCCTCAGCTCTTCTGCTGCTGAAACCCTCATTCATGCCTTTGTTACCTTTAGACTTGACTGCACCAACTCACTCCTGGCCGGCCTTCCACACTATGTGAACTTGAAGTCATCCAAAACTCAGCAGCACGTGTACTAACCCACACCAAGTAAAGATCACCCATCACCCTGTGCTTTCTGACCTACATTGGCTCCCAGTTAAACAACCTCGATTTCAAAATTCACATCCTTGTTTACAAATCACTCCATGGACATGCCCCTCTGTATCTCTCTAATCTTTTTCAGCCTCACAACCCCACAAGGTGTCTGCGCTCCTCAAATTCTGGCCTCTTGAACATCCCTCATTATAACTGCTCAACCATCGGTTGCCTGGGCCCTAAGCTCTGGAACTCCCTCCCTAAACCTCTGCGCCTCTCTTTCCTCCTTTAAGACGCTCGTTAAAACCTACCTCTTTAAACAAGCTTTTGATCGTCTGCCTTCATTTCTTCTATGGCTTGGTGTCAAATTGATCTGTTTGTCTGTAACACTGTTGTGAAGCACCTTCGGATGTTTTACTACGTTAAAGGCGCTATATAAAGTAAAGTGATTATTATTATGCCTCTATGATGCCTAGGATCCCATAAGCTTTTTTTAACCACTTTCTCAACCTGTCCTGCCACCTTCAACGATTTGTGCACATATACCCGCATGCACCCCCTTCAGGTTTGTAACCTTTAGTTTATATTGCCTCTCCTCATTCTTCCTACCAAAATCGCACTTTTCTGCATTAAATTTAATCTACCACGTGTCCGTCCATTTCACCAGCCTATGCCCTCTTAAAGTCAATTACTATCTTCCGCACTTGTTCACTATACTTCCAAGTTTTGTTATCTGCACCCTTTTGAAATTGTGCCCTGCACACCCAAATCTAAGCCATTAATATAGATCAAGAAAAACAGTGGTCCTAGTAACAACCCTTCGGGAACATCACTGCATAACTTTCTTCAGTCCGAAAAACAACCATTCACCACTACTCTCTGTTTCCTGTCACTTAGCCAATTTCATATCCATGCTGACACTATCCCGTTTATTCCGTGGGATTCAACTTTGCTGGCAAACCTATTATGTGGCGCTTTATCAAACGCCTTTTGGAAGTCCATGTATATCACATCAACTGCAATGCCCTCATCAATCCTCTCTGTTACCTCATCAAAAACTCAATCAAGTTGGATAAACATGATTTGCCTTTAACAAATCTATGCTGACTTTCCTTAATAATCCATAATGGTGACTGTTAATTTTGACCTGGATTATCATTTCTAAAAGCTTCCCCACTACAGAGGTTAAATTGACTGGCCAGTAGTTGCTGGGTTTATCCTTGAACGCTTTTTTGATCAAGTGTCAAATATTTGCAATTCTCCAGCCCTGTATCCAAGGAGGATTGGAAGATTCTGGTCAGTACCTCTGTAGTGCTCACTCTTTTCCTGGGGTGCCGAGGGACGTTACTGAAAGAAAAGAGACTTACATTTATACATCGCTTTTCACAATGTCCCAAAGTGCCTTACAGCCAATGAAGTACTTTTGGAGTGTAGTCACTGTTGTAGTGTGGGAAACGTGGCTGGCAATTTGCGCACAGCAAGCTCCCACAAACAGCAATATGATAATGACCAGATAATCTGTTTTCGTGATGTTGATTGAGGGATAAATATTGACCAGCCCAGTGGGGATAACTCCCCTGCTCTTCTTCAAAACAGTGCCATGGGATCTTTTACATCCACCTGAGAGAACAGAGGGCCTCCAACAGTGCAGCACACCCTCAGTACTGCACTGCAGTGTTGGCCTAGATTTTTGTGCTCCAGTCTCTAGAGTGGGACTTGAACCTACAACCTCCTGACTCAGAGGCAAGGTTGTGCTTGCCACTGAGCCACTGGCTGACACTCCCCTGGGTTACTGGACTAGTAATCCAGAGGCCTGGACTAATGGATCAGGTTACAAGAGTTGAAATCCCACCACAGCAGCTGGGGAATTCAATTAAAGAAATCTGGAATATGAAGCTAGTATCAGAAATGATGACCATGAAAACTCCCGGATTATCTGGTTCACTAATGTCCTTTGGAGAAGGAAATCTGCTGTCCTTACCTAGTCTGGCCTATATGTGACTCCAGACCCACACCAATGTGATTGACTCTTAACTGCCCCTGAGCTTCAAGAAGGCATCTCACCACCACCTTCTCGAGGGTAATTATGGATGGGCAATAAATGCCTGCCTTCCCAGTGATGCCCACATTCCATGAATGAATATTAAAAAAGAGAAACTACAGTGGCTGAAGGGTTGGTAACCAGAGATTTAGTGTAATTGGCAAACGAGCCAGAGGGGAGATAAGAACATAAGAAAAAGTAGGCTATTTGGCCCCTCGAGCCTGTTCCGCCATTCAATAAGATCATGGCTGATCTGATTTATTAAAACCGTTCATGATTTTGAACACTCTATCAAATCTCCTCTTAACCATTTCTGCTCCAAGGAGAATAACCGCAGCTTCTCCAGTATCTCCATATAAGTCCCTCATTCTTGGTACCATTCTAGTAAATCTCTTCTGCACCCTCTCTAAGGTATAGACATCCTTCTGAAAGTGTGGTGCCCAGAATTAAGAACAATGCATCAGCTGAGGCCTAACCATGTTTTATAAAGGTATGGCGTAACTAAACATCAAATGCTGATATTTCTGTGATGGGGTTTAGACAGGCGAGGTTTATCCAGTCAGTTGGATGTGAGCTGAAACATGTACACTTGGAGTGGGGAGCCAGGGACACGCTGTGTAACCGGGCACAGACACTCTGCATAGCCCACACATCACTTGTTTCCCACTTGGCCCAAAAGGAATATGTTAAATGCAGCAATTGATTTGATTTTAAATAGTTTAGTTTATAAATTTAATCTTGCTTCTCTAATTTTATTTCTTAACTCAGATTCACGGCCACATTTTATTTCTTCCTCTAAGAGACTCAACTTCATCTGGCAGCGTAATGTTGCCGAGTGGTGATTGATTGCCCTGGGAACCAATAGGAAGAGAGCTCCGAGGCTGGAGGGCCCAGGGTTCAGCATGTTCTGCAACCAATCGCGGTGCTTGAGGGGTGGATCCTGAGTCCGCCAGTCAGGTGAGTCAGTGTGAACCCCTGTTAAACAATTTATCTTTTAAAAGTTAAATTGAGATTTCTTTTGTCAATCAAATAGTTTAACATTTGTCTGTATTTTGATTCCCTGGCATTCCTATTATGAGTTTCAGACACTTCAGTGCCAAGTGGACCAGGTGTTTAAAGGTCATTTAATTCCCTCTTTCTATGTCGCTGTTAGTTAAAGGCACATAGATTGATTTCCCCTCA
Source organism: Pristiophorus japonicus (assembly GCF_044704955.1). Taxonomy (NCBI): domain Eukaryota; kingdom Metazoa; phylum Chordata; class Chondrichthyes; family Pristiophoridae; genus Pristiophorus; species Pristiophorus japonicus. Next base: position 423,023 of record NW_027254381.1, on the reverse strand, counting down.
TTATGCGTCTTTAGTGGTTAAAGTATATCCTATTTCTTATGCTCTTAAAGCCTAGTGGAAATCCAGAACTCTGTTCCCCATAAAACTGAGGCTGGGGGCCAATTGAAAATTCTAAAACTGAGGTTGTTAGATTCTTCTTAGGCAAGGGTATTAATGGCGATGGAACCAAGGCAGGTAGACGGAGTTAAAATACTGATCAGCCACAATCTAATTGAATGGCAGAACAGGCTCAAGGAGCCGAATTGCCTATTCCTGTTCCTATGTTCCTACTTAGTGATGACTTTTGTAAACAGCTTTTACAGGGGATTAGAGGGGGAGGATATGCAGACAGGATTAAACCTGGGTCCCTCCTGTTCCTAGGACTCAGCCACACTGGGCGGTGCCTTTAACCACTGAGCCATTGGGAGGAGGGTCCAGTGACCCTGCTGGAAAATGCACATGTGAGGCCTCAGGTGAGGACAGTGGAATAGCCTGTCGACACTCACTGTCGAGATTCATACATAGAGATTGGGCACATGGGTCACATATTGGAGAGAAACTGGTGAGTGTAGAACTGAACCCAGCCAGAGTCAGCATCTTCAGGGGAGGAGAGGGAGGGGAACCAGTGAGTGTTGAACTGTACCCAGCCAGAGTCAGCACCTTCAGGGGAGGAGAGGAAGGGGAACCAGTGAGTGGAACTGAACCCAGCCAGAGTCAGCACCTTCAGGGGAGGAGAGGGAGGGGATCCAGTGAGTGTGGCACTGAACCCAGCCAGTCAGCACCTTCAGGGGAGGAGAGGGAGGGGAACCAGCGAGTGTTGAACTGTACCCAGCCAGAATCATCACGTTCTGGAGAGCAGTGGAGGGTGAAATAGTAGCAATTTGTGTAAGGTGCCTTATTCCTTCTTCGCTCCCTGGATCCTAAAACTACAGAACTCACTCTTCCCCTCCTGAAGTCTGCAGGCTCTCAAACTGAAGCTTGATGTCCCTCAGTCCCTACTCCCTGATTTACCTCCCCAGCTCTCCTCCTCTTTCCCCCTTGGTTATGTTCCACACTCTGGGCCTTGGACCTTCCCCGGGGATTCTCAGTATGAACAGGGGGGATGTGTGTTGAGACAGGATGTTCCAGCTCTCCACCTTTTAAAGGGACAAGGAGAGGACCAGCTGAGCTGAATGACCGGCTTTATGACATCGCTGCAGTGCCTAGCAACCAAATTTCCTGAGCCCTGCTCATTATCGGCTGGCAGGGTTTGATGAGACAGTGTAGAGGGATCTTTACTCGGTATCTAACCCGTGCTGTACCTGCGCTGGGAGTGTTTGATGGGATAGTGTAGGGGGAGCTTTACGCTGTATCTCACCCGTGCTGTACCTGTCCTGACGGACATTTACTTGATATATTGAATCCGTGCTCCTCTTGACCTGGGAGTGTTTTATGGGACATTGTAGAGGGAGCTATATTCCGTATCTAACGTGGGCTGTACTTACCCAGGATTGTTTTATGGGTCATTTGCTCCACATGCAACTTGTGCTGCACCAGCCCTGGGAGTATTTGATGGGACAGTATAGAGGGAGCTTTACTTTTTATCTAACCCATCCTGTACCTGTTCTGGAGTGTTTGATGGGACAGTGTAGACAGAGGTTAACCCTGTATCTAACCTGTGCATTACCTGCCCTGGGTATGTTTGATGCACTGTGCAGAGGGAGCTTTACCCCGTATCTAACCCATGCTGTACCTGCAATGGGAATGTTTGATGCGTCAGTGTAGAGGGAGCTTTACTTTGTATCTAATCCGTGCTGCAGCTGCCCTGGATTGTTTAATGGGACAGTGTAGAGCGAGATTTAACCTGTATATCATAGATTCATTGAAGTTTACAGCACGGAAGGAGACCATATCAGCCCATCGTGTCCGTGCTGGAAAACAAGAGGCTATCCAGCCTAATCCCACTTTCCAGCTCTAGGTCCATAACCCTGCAGGTCACGGCAGTTCAAGTGCCCATCCAAGTACTTTTTAAATATGGTGAAGGTTTCTGCCTCTATCACCCTTTCAGGCAGTGAGTTCCAGACCCCCACAACCTTCTGGTTGAAGAAATGAACGCTCAAATCCCCTCTAAACCTTCTACCAATTACTTTAAATTTGGTTGTTGACCCCTCTGCTAAGGGAATAGGCCCTTTCTATCCACGATATCTAGGCACCTCATAATTTTATACACCTCAATGAGGTCTCCCCTCAACCTCCCCTGTTCCAAGGAAAACAAGCCCAGCCTATCCAATCTGTCCTCATAGCTAAGATTCTCCATTCCCGGCAACATCCTCATAAATCTCCTCTGTCCCCTCTCCAGTGCAATCATGTCCTTCCTGTAATGAGGTGACCAGAACTGCACACAGTACTCCAGCTGTAGCCTAACCAGTGTTTTATACAGTTCAAGCAAAACCCCCCTGCTCTTGTATTCTATGCCTCACCTAATAAAGGCAAGGATTCCATATGCTTTCTTAACCACCTTATCTACCTAGCCGGCTACCTTCAGGGATCTGTGGACCTGCACTCCAAGGTTCCTTTGTTCCTCTACACTTCTCAATGGCCTACCATTTAATCTATGTTCCCTTTCCTTGTTAGTCCTCCACAAATGCTTTACCTCACACTTCTCTGGATTAAATTCCATTTGCCACTGTTTTGCCCACCTGACCAGGTGATTGATACCTTCCTGCAGTCTACAGTTTTCTTCTTCATTATCAACCACACAGCCGATTTTAGTATCATCTGCAAACTTCTTAATCATACCCCCTATATTCAAGTCTAGATCATTCATGCATACCACAAAAAGCAAAGTACCCAGCCCTGCGCCCTGCAGAACCCCACTGGAAACAGCCTTCCAGTCACAGAAACACCCATCAACCATTACCCTTTGCTTCCTGTCTCTGAGCCAGTTTTGGATCCAACTTTCCACTTCGCCCTGGATCCCATGGGCTTTTACTTTTGTGACCAATCTGCCATGTGGGACCTTATCAAAAGCTTTATTAAAATCAAGATACACTACATCAAACGCTTTGCTCTCATCGACCCTCGTAGTTACCTCCTCAAAAAATTCAATCAAGTTAGTCAGACACAACCTTCCCTTAACAAATCCATGCTGACTATCCCTGATTAGTCCATGTCTTTCTAAATGAAGATTTATCCTGTCCTTCAGGATTTTTTCCAATAATTTTCCCACCACTGAGCTTAGGCAGCCTGGCCTGTAATTAGTCAGTCTATCCCGTTCTCCCTTCTTAAACAAAGGTACCACATTAGATGGGACAATGAGGAACAGGCTTTACTCTCTCTATCTAACCTGTGCTGTACATGCCTTGGGAATATTTGATACGACAATGTAGAGGGATCTGTATCTAACCCGTGTGTTACCTGTCTGGGGAGTATTTGATGGGACAGTGTAGAGAGAGTTTTACTCTGCATCTAACATGTGCGATACCTACCCTGGGACTGTTTGATGTGCAGTGTAGGGGGAGCTTTACTACGCAGCTAACCCGGGCTGTAACTGCCCTGGGAATGTTTGATGGGTCAGTCTCGGGGGAGAATTACTCTGTATCTAATCCGTGCTGTATCTACCCTTGGAGTGTTTGATGGGACTGTGTAGAGGGAGCTTTACTCTGTATCTAACCCATGTTGTAGCTGCCCTGGGATTGTTTAATGGGACAGTGTAGAGGGAGATTTAACCGTATATCATAGAATCATAGAAGTTTACAGCACGGAAGGAGACCATATCGGCCAATCATGTCCGTGCCAGAAAACAAGAGGCTATCCAGCCGAATCCCACTTTCCAGCTCTAGATCCATAACCCTGCAGGTCACGGCAGTTCAAGTGCCCATCCAAGTACTTTTTAAATGTGGTAAGGGTTTCTGCCTCTACTACCCTTTCAGACAGTGAGTTCCAGACCCCCACAACCTTCTGCATGAAGAAATTTCCCCTCAAATTCCCTCTAAACCTTCTACCAATTACTTTAAATTTATGCCCCTTGGTTGTTTGACCCCTCTGCTAAGGGAAATAGGTCCTTCCTATCCACTATATCTGGCCCCTCATAATTTTATACACCTCAATTAGGTCTCCCCTCAGCCTCCTCTGTTCCAAGGAAAACAAACCCATCCTATCCAATCTGTCCTCATAGCTAAGATTGTCCATTCCTGGCAACATACTCCTAAATTTCCTCTGTACCTCTGTAGGAGATATTTCATAACTCTCAAGAAAAATATATTCCAGTGAGGAGGAAAGGGTGTAAAAGAAAAGATAGCCATCCGTGGCTAACTAAGGAAGTAAAGGACGGTATCCAATTAAAAACAAGGGCATTAAAAAGTGGCCAAAACTAGTGGGAGGACAGAAGATTGGGAAGCTTTTAAAAACCAGCAAAGAATGACTAAAAAAATGATTAATAAAGGGAAGATAGACTATGAAAGTAAAGTAGCATGAAATATAAAAACAGATAGCAAGAGTTTTATAGGTGTATAAAAAGGAAAAGAGTGGCTAAAGTAAATGTTGGTCCCTCAGAGGACGAGACCGGGGAATTAGTAATGGGGAACATGGAGATGACAGAAACTCTGAACAAATATTTTGTATCAGTCTTTACGGTAGAGGACACAAACAGTGTTCCAACAGTGGATAGTCAAGGGGCTATAGTGGGGGAGGAACTTAACACAATCACAATCACTAAGGAGGTGGTACTCAGTAAGATACTGGGACTAAAGGCGGATAAATCCCCTGGACCTGATGGCTTGCATCCTAGGGTCTTAAGAGAAGTAGCGGCAGGGATAGTGGATGCATTGGTTGTAATTTACCAACATTCCCTGGATTCTGAGGAGGTCCCAGCAGATTGGAAAACTGCAAATGTAATGCCCCTATTTGAAAAAGGAGGCAGACAAAAAGCAGGAAACTATGGACCAGTTAGCCTAACATCTGTGGTTGGGAAAATGTTGGAGTCCATTATTAAAGAAGCTGTAGCAGGACATTTAGAAAAGCATAATTTGGACAGGCAGAGTCAGCATGGATTTATGTAGAGGAAGTCATGTTTGACAAATTTGCTGGAATTCTTTGAGGATGTATCGAACATGGTGGATAAAGGGGAACCAGTGGATGTGGTGTATTTGGACTTCCAGAAGGCATTTGACAAGGTGCCTCATAAAAGGTTACATAAAAGATAAAAGTTCAAGGGGTTGGGGGTAATATATTAGCATGGATAGAGGATTGGTTAAGTAACACAAAACAGAGAGTCGGGATAAATGGTTCATTCTCGGGTTGGCAATCAGTAACTAGTGGGGTGCCGTAGGGATCAGTGCTGGGACCCCAACTATTTACAATCTATATTAACGACTTAGAAGAACGGACTGAGTGTAACGTAGCCAAGTTTGCTGATGATGCAAAGATGGGAGGAAAAGCAATGTGTGAGGAGGACAGAGAAAAATCTGCAGAAGGACATAGGCAGCCTAAGTGAGTGGGCAAATATTTGGCAGATGGAGTATAATGTTGGAAAGTGTGAGGTCATGCACTTTGGCAGAAAAAAATCAAAGAGCAAGTTATTATTTGAATGGAGAAAGATTGCAAAGTGCTGCAGTACAGCGGGACCTGGGGGTACTTGTGCATGAAACACAAAAGGTTAGTATGCAGGTACAGTAAGGGATCAGGAAGGCCAATGGAATCTTGGTCTTTATTGCAAAGCAGATGGAGTATAAAGCAGGGAAGTCTTGCTACAGTTATACAGGGTATTGAGGCTACACCTGGATTACTGCGTGCAGTTTTGGTTTCCATATTTACGAAAGGATATACTTGCTGTGGAGGCAGTTCAGAGAAGGTTACTAGGTTGATTCCGGAGATGAGCGGGTTGACTTATGAGGAAAGGTTGAGGAGGTTGGGCCTCTACTCATTGGAATTCAGAAGAACGAGAGGTGATCTTATCAAAACGCATACGATTGTGAGGGGACTTGACAAGGTGGATGCAGAGAGAATGTTTCCACTGATGGGGCAGACTAGAACTAGGGGGCATAATCTTAGAATAAGGGGTTGCCCATTTAAAACTGAGATGAGGAGGAATTTTTTCTCCTGAGGGTTGTAAATCTGTGGAATTTTCTGCCTCAAGAGAGCTGTGGAATCTGGGACATTGAATAAATTTAAGACAGAGATAGACAGTTTCTTAATCGATAAGGGGTTATGGGGAGCAGGCAGGGAAGTGGACCTGAGTCCATGATCGGATCAGCCATGATCGTATTAAATAGCGGAGCAGGCTCGAAGGGCCGTATGGCCTACTCCTGCTCGTATTTCTTATATTTTTATGTTTTCTGCAGTGCAATCACGTCCTTCCTGTAATGTGGTGACCAGAATTGCATGCCGTACTCCAGCTGTGGCCTAACCAGTATTTTATACAGTTCAAGCATAACCCCACTGCTCTTGTATTCTATGCCTCAGCTAATAAATGCAAGCATTCTGGATTTTGTATTCAACTTGCCACTTTGCCCTGGACCCCATGGGCTTTTACTTTCGTAACCAATCTGCCATGTGGTACCTTATCAAAAGCTTTGCTAAAATCCATATACAATACATCATACGCTTTGCCCTCATCAATCCTCTTGGTTACCTCTTCGAAAAATTCAATCAAGCTAGTCACGACCTTTTCTGAACAAATCCATGCTGACTGCACTTAATTAATCTGTGTCTTTCTAAATGAAGATTTATCCTGCCCTTAAGGATTTTTTCCAATAGTTTTCCCACCACTGAGGTTAGGCTGACTGGCCTGCAATTGCGCGGTCTATCCCTTTCTCCCTTCTTAAACAAAGGTAATACATTAGATGGGACAATATAGAGGGAGCTTTACTCTGCATCTAACCCATGGTGTACCTGCCCTGGGAATGTTTGATGGGACAGTGTAGAGGGAGCTTTACTCTGTATCTAACCTGTGCTGTAGCTGTCCTGGGATAGTTTAATGGGACAGTATAGAGTGTGATTTAATCTGTATCTGACCCGTGCTGTACCTGCCCTGGGAGTGTTTGACGGGACAGTGTAGAGGGATCTTTACTCTGTATGTAACCCGTGCTATATCTGCCCTGGGAGTGTTTGATGCGACAGTGTAGAGGGAGCTTTACTCTGTATCTAACCTGTGCTGTAGCTGTCCTGGGTTGGTTAATGGGACAGTGCAGAGTGTGATTTACTCTGTATCTAACCCCGTGCTGTACCTGCCCTGGGAGTGTTTGATGGGACAGTGTAGAGGGAGCTTTACTCTATCTAACCCGTGCAATACCTGTTCTGGGAGCCTTTGACAGGAATGTTTAGAGTGATGTTTACTCGATACCTCAACCATTCTGTACTTGCCTTGGGAGTGTTTGTTGGGATATGTAGAGGGAGATTTAATCTGTATGTAACTCGTGCTGTACCTGCCCTGGGAGTGTTTAATGGGATAGTGTAGCGTGAGTTATACTCTCTCACCTGTTGTAGGAGCATTTGACTGAACTGTTTAGAGGGAGGTGCCCTGGGAGTGCTTGGTGGGACAGTGTGGAGGCAGCTTTACTCTGCTATACCTGCCCTGGGAATGTTTGATCGACTGTGTAGAGGGAGCTTTGCTTTGTCTCTAACCCTTATTGTACCTGTCTTGGAGCTGTTTGATGCTACAGTGCAGAGGAGGCTTTACTCTGTATCCATCCCATACTGAGCCTGCCTTGGGAGTTTTTGAAGGACAGGCCAGAGGGAGCTTAACTCTGTATTTAATCCGTGCTGTACCTGGCCTGCAAGTGGTTAATGGGACAATGTGGAGGGAGGTTTACTCTGTATCGAACTCGTCCTGTTCCTGCCCTGGGAGTGTTTGATGGGACAGTGTTGAGGGAACTTTATTCTTTATCTAACTCGTGCTGTGCCTGTGATGGGAATGTTTGATGGGTCTGTTGAGGGGGAGAATTACTCTGTATCTAATCCGTGCTGTATCTACCCTGGGAGTGTTTGACGGGACAATGTAGAGGGAGACTTACTCTGTATCTGACCCATGCTGACCCAAATTCTTGGCAACTAAAATCAAGGAAAACCCAAAAATATTTTATAAATATATTAAGAGCAAGCGGATAACCAAAGAAAGGGTAGGGCCTATTAAAGATCATGAGGGTAATTTGTGTCTGGAGGCGGAAGATGTGGGTATGGTTCTTAATGAATACTTTGCGTCTGTTTTCACAAAAGAGAGGGCGATGCAGACACTGCTATCGAGGAGCAGTAATGTGAAATATTAGATGCAATAAACACTGAGAGAAGCGGTATTAAGGGGTTTAGCAGCTTTGAAAGTGGATCAGTCCCCAGGCCCAGATGAAATGCATCCCAGGCTGTTAGGCGAAGCAAAAGAGGAAACAGCAGAGGCTTTGACCATCATTTTCCAATCCTCTCTGGCTTCAGGTGTGCTGCCAGAGGATTGGAGGACTGCTAATGTGGTACGTTTGTTTAAGAATGGAGAAAGGGATAGACCGTGTAATTACAGGCCAGTCAGCCTAACCTCAGTTGTGGGTAAATTATTGGAAAAAATCCTGAAGGACAGGATAAATCCACATTCAGAAAGACACTGGTTAATCAGGGACAGTCAGCACGGATTTGTTAAGGGAAGGTCGTGTCTGACTAACTTGATTGACTTTTTTGAGGAAGTAACCAGAAAGGTCGATGGGGGCAGTGTGTATGATGTAGTCTATATGAATTTTAGCACAGCTTTCAATAAGGTCCCACATGGCAGACAGGTCACAAAGGTAAAAGCCCATGGGATCCAGGGCAAAGTGGCAAGTTGGATCCAAAATTGGCTCAGAGGCAGGAAGCAAAGGGTAATGGTTGATGGGTGTTTCTGTGACTGGAAGGATGTTTCCAGTAGGGTTCTGCAAGGCTCAGTGCCAGGTCCCTTGCTTTTTGTGGCATAGATCAATCATCTAGATTTGAATATAGGGGGTATGATTAAGAAGTTTGCAGATGATACAAAAATAGGTTCTGTGGTTGATAATGAAGAAGAAAGCTGCAAACTGCAGGAAGATATCAATCAACTTGTCAGGTAGGCAGAACAGTGACGAATGGAATTTAATCCAGAGAAGTGTGAGGTAATGCATTTGGGGAGGGCTAACAAGAAATGGGAATATACATTAAATGGTAAGACATTGACAAGTGCAGAGGAACAAGAGGACCGGGGAGGGCATGTACACAGATCCCTGAAAGTAGCAGGCCAGGTAGATAAGGTGGTTAAGAAGGCATACGGAATGCTTGCATTTATTAGCCGAGTCTTAGAATATAAGATCAAGGGGCTTATGCTTGTACTGTATAAAACACTGGTTAGGCCACAACTGGAGTACTGCATGCAGTTCTGGTCAGCACATTACAGCAAGGACGTGATTGCACTGGAGAGGGTACAGAGGAGATTTACGAGGATGTTGCCGGGAGTGGAGAATCTTAGCTATTAGGATAGATTGGATAGGCTGGGTTCGTTTTCCTTGGAATAGAGGAGGCTGAGGGGAGACTTCATTGAGGTGTATAAAATTATGAGGTTCCTAGATACAGTGGATAGAAAGGGCCTATTTCCCTTAGCAGAGAGGGGTCAACAACCAAGGGGCATAAATTTCAAGTAATTGGGGGAAGGTTTAGAGGGGATTTGAGGGAAAATTTCTTCATGCAAAGGGTTGTGGGGGTCTGGAACTCACAGCCTGAAAGGGTGGTAGAGGCAGAAACCCTCACCACATTTAAAAACTACTTGGATGTGCACTTCAAGTGCTGTAACCTGCAGGGTTATGGACCAAGAGTTGGAAAGTGGTATTAGGCTGGATAGCCTCTTGTTGACCGGTGCGGACACGATGGGCAGAAATGGCATCCTTCCGTGTTGTAAACCTTTATGATTCTATGCTGTACCTGCCCTGGGAGTGTTTGATGGGACAATGCAGATGAAGCTTTACTCTGTATCTAACACGTGCTGTACTTGCCTTGGGAGTATTTGACAGGACAGCGTATAGGAGGCTTGACTCTGTACCTAACCCATACTATACCTGACGTGGGTGTGTTTGAAGGGACAGTGCAGAGGGAGATTTATTCCGTATCTAACCCGTGCTGTACCTGCCCTGGGAATATTTGATGGGTCAGTCTAGGGGGTGAATTACTCTGTATCTAATCCGTGCTGTATCTGCCCTGGGATTGTTTAATGGGACAGTGTAGTGGGAGATTTAATCTGCATATTATAGAATCATAGAAGTTTACAGCATGGAAGAAGACCATATCGGCCCATCGTGTCCATGCTGGAAAACCCACTTTCCAGCTCTAGGTCCGTAACACTGCAGGTCACGGCAGTTCAAGTGCCCATCCAAATACTTTTTAAATGTGGTGAGGGTTTCTGCCTCTACCACCCTTTCAGGCTGTGAGTTCCAGAACCCCACAACCCTCTGCATGAAGAAATTTCCCCTCAAATCCCCTCTAAACCTTCTACCAATTACTTTTAATTTATGCCCCCTAGTCGGTGACCCCTCTGCTAAGGGAAATAGGCCCTTTCTATCCACTATATCTAAGCCCCTCAGAATTTTATACACCTCAATGAGGTCTTCCTTCAGCCTCCTCTGTTCCAGGGAAAACAAACCCAGCCTATCCAATATGTCCTCAAAGCTAAGATTCTCCACTCCCAGCAACATCCTCGTAAACCTCCTCTGTACCCTCTCCAGTGCATTCATGTCCTTCCTGTAATGCGATGACCAGAACTGCATGCAGTACTCCAGCTGTGGCCTAACCAGTGGTTTATACAGTTAAAGCATGCCCCCTGCTCTTATATTCTATGCCTCGGCTAATAAAGGCAAGCATTCCGTATGCCTTCTTAACCACTTTATCAACTTGGCCTGCTACCTTCCGGGATTTGTTGACATGCACTACCAGGTCCCTTTGTTCCTCTACACTTCTCAGAGTCCGACCATTGAATGTATATTTCCTTTCCTTGTTAGCCGTTTCCAAATGCATGACCTCACACTTCTCCGGATTAAATTCCATTGGCCACAGTTCTGCCCACCTGACCAGTTGATTGATATCTTCCTGTGGTCTGCAGCTTTCTTCTTCATTATCAACCACATGGCCTATAACGCATGCTGTTTCTGCCCTCAGAGTGTTTGATACGACAATTTAGAGGGAGCTTTATTCTGTATCTAACCCATGCTGTACCTGCCCTGGGAATGTTTGATGGGCAGTGTAGAGGGAGATTTACTCTGTATCTAACCTGTCCTATAGCTGCCCTAAGATTGTTTAATAAGAACATAAGAACATAAGAAATAGGAGCAGGAGTAGGCCATACGGCCCTTCGAGCCTGCTCCGCCATTTAATATGATCATGGCTGATCCGATCATGAACTCGGGTCCACTTTTCCGCCCACTTTCCATAACCCCCTATCCCCTTATCGTTTAAGAAACTGTCTATTTCTATCTTAAATTTATTCAATGTCCCAGCTTCCACAGTTCTCTGAGGCAGCGAATTTCACAGATCCACAACCCTCTGTGAAGAAATTTCTCCTCATCTCAGTTTTAAATGGGCGACCCCTTATTCTAAGACCATGCCGCCTAGTTCTAGTCTCCCCTATCAGTGGAAACATCCTCTCTGCATCCACCTTGTCAAGCCCCCTCATAATCGTATGTGTTTCGATAAGATCACCTCATTCTTTTGAATTCCAATGAGTAGAGGCCCAACCTACTCAACCTTTCCTCATAAGTCAACCCCCTCATCTCCAGAATCAATCTAGTGAACCTTCTCTGAACTGCCTCCAAAGCAAGTATATCCTTTCGTAAATATGGAAACAAAAACTGCAAGCAATATTCCAGATGTGGCCTCACCAATACCTTATATAGCTGTAACAAGACTTTCCTGCTTTTATACTCCATCCCCTTTGCAATAAAGGCCAAGATTCCATTGGTTTTCCTGATCACTTGCTGTATCTGCAAACTAACCTTTTGTGTTTCATGCACAAGTACCCCCAGGTCCCGCTGTACTGCAGCACTTTGCAATCTTTCTCCATTTAAATAATAACTTGCTCTTGTTTAATTGGTTCTAATGGTTAAAATACCATTGGCACTCAAAACCAGAGCTAGCATGTGACCACTCATGCCTCCAGTAATTTTCCATAAATGTCTGCTTGTCCATGTTATATTGTTTATAAATTACTTCATCTCCTTTCAACCTGTCTTATTTATGCTCCTGTGTTCGAACTGTTAGTTTTGAATAGACCGACTCCAATTTCTACTTTGTTATTATAATAATCTGACCTTAGATCACAGCTTGTGTTAGTTTGCTGTTTGAACCTAGTTTAAGCTGAGTTCTGAGTACATTCAAGAAGCTACTAACATTCCCATGCCCACAGAGAATCATGGGTAAGATTAATTTGGTCAATGACTACAAATTGAATATATATTTATGAATCTCTAATATCAGTCTTTCGTATAACTCCAAGGTCCCTTTGTTTCTCGACACTTCTCAGTGTCCTACCACTTAATGTATATTCCCTTTCCTTGTTAGCCCTCCCAAAATGCATTACCTCACACTTCTCTGGATTACATTCCATTTGCCACTGTGCAGTTGAATGATATCTTCCTGCAGTCCGCAGCTTTCTTCTTCATTATCAACCACACAGCTGATTTTAGTACCTGCAAACTTCTTAATCATACACAACAATGATCTAGACTTGAATATAGGGGTGTATCACAAAAAGCAAGGGACCTAGTACTGAGCCCTGCGGAACCCCACTGGAAATATCCTTCCAGTCGCAACAACATCCATCAACCATTACTGTTGCTTCCTGCCTCTGAGCCAGTTTTGGGTCCAATTTTCCACTTTGCCCTGGATCCCATGGGCTTTTACTTTTGTGACCAGTCTGCCACGTGGGACCTTATCAAAAGCTTTGCTAAAATCCATATACACTACATCATATGCTTTGCCTTCATCGGCACTCCTGGTTACCTCCTCTCAAAATTCAATCAAGCTAGTCAGACATGACCTTCCCTTATCAAATCCGTGATTAATCCATGACTTTCTAAGTGAAGATTTATCCTGTCCCTCAGGATTTTGCTGGGTAAAAGCCCCGCCATTGAATGGCCACATTAGTGAATGGAACAGGATTTACTGTGATTGCATTGAGCACTGAACCATGTTCATTCTGGCAGTTATAGTTTGTTTCTGCTGATCTTAATAACCCCAACAACTGGACTGGTGATTAATATTCTGTATAAATGTTGAATAAATCAGCTTTGTTCCAAATACACAGTGTATTTAATATTTGATTTCTCCATGATAAGAGGAGACTAATTGATGTTCTGTTACCGACTGTTCCATTTGGGGCCTTTTCTTACTCTAGATTATTTCAGTTCTCCTCTAGTTTGCCTTGGACCATATCAAATCCCAAGCCTGTTCTGTTTGAGAACACGGCTTGTAGGAGACATAGTCTGAACTGTAGTGTCGCACTTTACACACATCTGAAATTCCTTTGAACTACCCCTTTGTAGTACCTTGTATCAGATTTGAAATCTGTTATTATCTGTATCATTTACCACTTTTTCGATCCGGATTAGTAAAAGTTCTCTACGCACATTGCATGCAATTGCCTTTGAAATGTATGATATTTGTCATTCTCATTACTGATTTTGATGGTCTTGTTCGTTTAATCTCTTGTTACTAACAGACGTTGCACTATTTCTTTAAACATGATAATTGTTTCAAACTTTTCCTTTATCAGGACTTTGGCCCAATTGAACGCTGTCAATAATCCTTGGTTAGGGGTAGGATTAGTGTTTAGTGGCTGGGGTTAGGGATGGGTTTAGAGGCTAGGGTTCGGGTTACAATGTTAGGCTTATGAGATAGTGATTAGGGTTACACACCACTATTGACAACGCCCATGTCACTAGATGCCTCCTTTTTCATTTCTCGTTTTTTAACTTCATACAGATAAATCGCAAAGCAACCTTATTAATTGTTCATTCAAGGAATCTTCTTTCTGGCCTGAGCCTGATTTGCTGCCTTCTTTCACACCTCTACATTTCCCACAGAAAAGACATCAGGGACATTAGACTTTGGGACAAGAACAGGAGGATCCGGGTGTTGCATTGGTTACATCCAATCATCGGCTTGCCTGAAAAGGGCTTCCGACAATAACCAGTCCCTGGATTTGGTGTCTCAGTGTAAGTGGTCCCTGGATTTGGTGTCTCAGTGTAAGTGATCCTTGGATTTGGTGTCTCACTAAGTGGTCCCTGGATTTCATGTCTCAGTGTAAGTGGTCCTTAGATTTGTTGCCACAGTATATGTGCTTCCTGGATTTAATGGCACTGTGTAATGATCCCCCGCATAGAGCGGTTTCCCACTTGTGGCAGCCCATCCGATGGTGCTTGCTGGGTCAGGATATTAAGAGACCACGCATTGTTTCTCCTCACACTGCCTGGGGGAATGGGGCAGATATTTAAAGGGACAGTGAATCCCCTTTCTCTGCATATTTAAATTACCTTGAAGTGATGGAGGACCTCACTAACAGAGCTCCTATTAACAGTCGTTCCATTCTGCACTGTGTAGTAGTTGTAAACCTCTTTATTTCAGTGACTTGATCATTTCTAAAATGTGCCTCTATTTTTTGACGATCCATTTGACTTGCTTGGTTAATTTTGAAAAAATTCAGAATTTTGCAGTGAGACGACAGTTTCCTTTAAAGATGGAATAGCATTTGTTTCAAACTATTCTGATCTATCCCTCCCCTCCCCTCCCCTCCCCTCCCCTCCCCCCCATCCCGCCAAACTTTTAACGGAATGACTACTGCCGACGAACCGGAAGATACCAGAAGCTGCACAGAAACATTCTGTCCATAACTGTCAGGCACCAAATTTAAACAACCATGTTCAGCACAACAGACGAAGGATCTGAGAAGTGTTGAAGCACATCACTAATAAAGTTTCATTATGTTACTAGTAATTTTTCCAGTTTAAGAACCGCTGTCTCGAAGGACAAACAACAACTTTAAAAATAAACTCACAGTTGGAATTTTATTTAAAATTAACTGTTCTAACTGAATTCTCCAAATCTGCTTCTTTATTCCTCATTTTGGGAAGTAGAATGACAAATAAAAGACACTGGAAAAACTTAAAAACAATGACTGGGAAGGTCCTAAGTTCAAACCTTGATCTGGGCTGTTAGTTAATCTCAGCCAAGGCAGCAGTTCAGGGGCTTTAATTGTCCTCAGTACCACTGGGCTATCAAGAGTAAAAATCAGCCAGTGCCCCTGCTCTTGACACCAATCCAGTCAACTGGGGAGTGCGTGGATGTCAATTGAGGGCAGGATTGATCTTGGCTGTGATGCCTACCACAGTGGAAATCCTGCTGACTCTCACGGAGACGACTGATGGTGAGGCTCTAGAGGTTAACTAATGTCTGTGGAATTACACCCATGCAGATTCAGAGCCTTCTGGAGAAAGAAAATCCCAGCCGATATAATGAATGTTGATGTTAGCCAGTAAGGATGGAGGTAGAGTGTGTAGAATGGGGATTTTACAGCTCAGGAGGGGAAAGAATGTTTTGTAGAATCTAGAATTGTCTGTTCTGAATTTCTATCCTGTATTTAAAGTTAACAACTCTTGTAACCACCATTTTCAGGGTATTAGAAGGGGAGGATCTGCAGCAGGGAAGCTCAAACCAAACATTACGTCAAAATTTGACAGATTCAACCTGAAGAATCAACAGTGTAAATGTGGGGACTGGATACGGATTCAGTTGCCTGTCTGAGGTGGTAACTCATCAGGGAGAGGCTGTTTATCAGCTGAGTGTGGAAAGAGATTCACTCGCTCATCTTACCAAATGACACTCTGGCATGTTCATAATGAGGAGAATCCATTCATTGCTCTGTACATGGAAAGCGATGCAATCGATTACACCCATTTACTGACACACCGGGGAGAGACCTTTTAGATACTTCACATGTGGGAAGGTATTCACTCTGTTGTCCCAACTGTTTACACTGCAGATTATCCACATTGAGAACAGTTGCTTTAAATGCTCTGACTGAGAAAAACTTTCCAAGATCAAAGCAGCTGATGCACGATCACCGCACTGATACTGGAGAGAAGCTGTTTCAATATCCTGTGTATGGAAAGAAATTCACCCCACTTGCTGAGACACCAGTGGCTGCAGAGGTTATTAATCATATCCAGAACTGACCCGTGGCAGAGTGCCCGTTCACTTGGGTTTGTTTGTGCATGATTTATTAATTTTATCTCAATCGGGTCACAGAAAATCAATCTCCATTCACTAACTGGGGCTTTCAATGGTGGGGCTGTGACCAAGCATGCCTCCCGGAGGAGAATGTGCCCTATTCACACTGGACAGGCACAGGACCAGGTGGTTTTTGGAGCATGCGCAATGTCACTGATCAGAACCATACGAAGGTTGGAAAGGGTCGAGCCCAGAGACGCAGTTTTCCGCTGATTATGAATCAGCAGGTGCAGGGGAGTAGCTCACATGGCTGGTAGGCTTCATGAAGACCTGGCATAGGCCGCAAACCTTGACTACGAACCTACAGATCCCGCGTTTGCAGCTCCGGGGCTTTCTCCCGGTGACACGCCGAGGCTGACGGATGCCATCTTTGTAAAGTACAACGGACGGTTTCTGCAGCGCCATTGTGATGCACTGAATGCCATAGCGCACGCGCGGCCATCTTTGTAAAGAGCCCATTCGTAGGCAGGGCTTCAGGGTCCCCGTGAATGCGGAACTGAACCCAGCCAACGTCAGGGGAGGAGAGAAGGAAACCAGTGAGTGTAGAACTGAAATTTACTGCAACTTCTCTCCCAGTTAATTCACTGACACTTCTCTTCTACTTGCTTTTATATTAGTGCAGAACTGAACCCTGCCAGAGTCGACACCTTCAGGGGAGGGGAACCAGTGATTGGAGCACTGAACCCAGCCAGAGTCAGCACCTTCAGGGGAGGAGAGGGAGGGGAACCAGTGAGTGTCGAACTGAACCCAGCCAGAGTCAGCACCTTCAGGGGAGGAGAGGGAGGGGAACCAGTGAGTGTCGAACTGAACCCAGCCAGAGTCAGCACCTTCAGTGGAGGAGAGGGAGGGGAACCAGTGAGTGTAGAACTGAACCCAGACAGAGTCAGCACCTTCAGGGGAGGAGAGGGAGGGTAACCAATTATTGTAGCACTGAACCTAGCTAGAGATGGTGCAAATGGAGGATAAACAGTATTGAGCCAAGTGATGTTTGGATTTCAGCACAGGGAGGAGGGAAGAGTGTGTGGGATGGGATTTACAGCTTTAGAGAAACAAGAGAGGAAGGAATCATCCATAGAGACTAGAATTGTCTGTTCTGAATTTCTGTCCTGTACTTGCAGTGATGAGTTTTGTCATCTCCTTTTACAGCGTATTAGAAGGGGAGATTTGCAGATGGGAAACTCAAACCAAACATCATGTCAAGATCTGACAGAGTCAATCGATTCATCAGGTCTTTGAATGTGGAAGGAGAATTGTTTATTCTACCTGTGGGAAAAGATTTCAAACATCAGTGTGTCTGGAAAAGCACCGAGACACACACACCCGAGTGAGAGTGTTCTAGTGCACTGCCTGTGGAAAGAGCTTTAACCAGTTGCACATGCCTGGAAAAACATTGCACTATTCACAGCGGGGAGAAACCATACATGTGTTCTGTGTGTGGACGAGGCTTCAACTGATCGTCCAACCTGGAGAGTCACAAGGACACCCGCAACATGGAGAAACCGTGGAGATGTGAGGACTGTGGGAAGGGATTCAATTACCCTTCTGAGCTGGAAATTCATCGGTGCATTCACACTGGGGAGTGGCCGTTCACCTGCTCTGAGTGTGGGAAGGGATTCACTTGTTCATCCAATCTGCTGATACACGAGCGAGTTCACACTGGGGAGAGGCCATTCACCTGTGCTGAGTGTGGGAAGGGATTCACTTGTTCATCCACCCTGCTGACACACCAGCGAGTTCACACTGGGGAGAGGCCGTTCACCTGCTCTGAGTGTGGGAAGGGATTCACTAAATCATCCAATCTGCTGATACACCAGCGAGTTCACACTGGGGAGAGGCCGTTCACCTGCTCCAACTGTGCGAAGGGGTTCACTCAGTTATCCCACTTGCTGAGACACCAGCGAGTTCACACTGGGGAGAGGCCATTCACCTGCTTTGAGTGTGGCAAGGGATTAATTTCTTCATCCCATCTTCGAAATCACCAGCGAGTTCACACTGGGGAGAGACCGTTCACTTGCTCTGAGTGTGGGAAGGGATTCACTCGGTCATCCGACCTGCGGAAACACCAGCGAGTGCACACTGGGGAGAGGCCATTCATCTGCTCCATGTGTGAGAAGGGATTCACTCAATCATCCCACCTGCTGAAACACCAGCGAGTTCACACTGGGGAGAGACCATTCACTTGCTCTGAGTGTGGAAAGAGATTCGCTCAGTCACCCAAACTGCTGAGACACCAGCAAGTTCACAAGTGATTGCAAGGGTTAGATTCTGCTGTTCTGCTGCTGTTAATCACATCCCGACTGAATCATCTCCATTATGACAGTGTATTTTGTTTCTGATGATATTAATAACTCCTATAACTGGGCTGGCGTTTAATATTTTGATACTTCAAGTAACAGTCTGTCGATATTTGATGTCTCCATGATGAGAGGAGACGAATTGTTGTCCTGTTACCGACTGCTCCATTTTGGGGCCATTTCTCCTTCCTAACTAGATTATTTCAGTTCTCATACATTCGATTACTCTCATGGACAAGTCCCAGCTCCCCATACCTTCCAGTGTGCCCCTCCTAACCTTGATATGCAGGGAAGGTCTCGGTTACAAGCCCAGGATCACAAAACCCAGTTCTATCTGCAAAAGAGAAAGTCTGTTATCTAACTCCTTGAGTAGGCAAAATAGAGAACGATCCCAACTCTAAGAACATCTAGAATCTGTTGTAAATATCGTCCAAATCCTGACTGGTACAATCTGTCAGTTACCTTTCAATTGAAATGATTGGAAGATGAGAGGTGTGATGGAAATTGGATTTTTTCATCAGAGAATGTTTAGATTCAAAATATTGTTAGGATAAGAAAAGACTAGAGACCAGTGGCTTGCCACAGGAAGGCCACAGTGTTTTAACCTGCTTCTAACGTTGTTGATGTAAGTTGAAGAAAATGCAAACTTGTGTCTCTGGACTATGCAGTATCCAGGGACTACCATATTGGGCAATGCCCAATTATTGAGATCGATTATTATAAAATGGAATTGTTATACATAAGAACATACGAATGAGGAACAGGAGTAGGCCATCTAGCCCCTCGAGCCTGCTCCGCCATTCATCAAGATCATGGCTGATCTGGCCGTGGACTCAGCTCCACTTACCCGCCCGCTCCCCGTAACCCTTAATTCCCTGATTGGTTAAAAATCTATTTATCCGTGACTTGAATACATTCAATGAGCTAGCCTCAACTGCTTCCTTGGGCAGAGAATTCCATAGATTCACAACCCTCTGGGAGAAGAAATTCCTTCTCAACTCGGTTTTAAATTGGCTCCCCCGTATTTTAAGGCTGTGCCCCCTAGTTCTAGTCTCCCCGACCAGTGGAAACAACCTCTCTGCCTCTATCTTGTCTATCCCTTTCATTATTTTAAATGTTTATATAAGATCACCCCTCATCCTTCTGAACTCCAACGAGTAAAGACGCAGTCTACTCAATCTATCATCATAAGGTATCCCCCTCATCTGCGGAATCAGCCTAGTGAATCATCTCTGTACCCACTCCAAAGCTAGTATATCCTTCCTTAAGAAAGTTGACCAAAACTGCACGCAGTACTCCAGGTGCGGCCTCACCAATACCCTGTACAGTTGCAGCAGGACCTCCCCTGCTTTTGTACTCCATCCCTCTCGCAATGAAGGCCAACATTCCATTCGCCTTCCTGATTACCTGCTGCACCTGCAGACTAACTTTTTGGGATTCATACACAAGGACCCCCAGGTCCCTCTGCACCGCAGCATGTTGTAATTTCTCCCCATTCAAATAATATTCCCTTTTACTGTTTTTTTTTCCCCCAAGGTCGATGACCTCACATTTTCCGACATTGTATTCCATCTGCCAAACCTTAGCCCATTCGCTTAACCTATCTAAATCTCTTTGCAGCCTCTCTGTGTCCTCTACACAACCTGCTTTCCCACTAATCTTTGTGTCATCTGCAAATTGTGTTACACTACACTCTGTCCCCTCTTCCAGGTCATCTGTGTATATTGTAAACAGCTGTGGTCCCAGCACCGATCCCTGTGGCACACCACTAACCACCGATTTCCAACCCGAAAAGGACCCATTTATCCCGACTTTCTGCTAGCTAGCCAATTCTCTATCCATGCTAATACATTTCCTCTGACTGCGCATACCTTTATCTTCTGCAGTAACCTTTTGTGTGGCACCTTATCGAATGCCTTTTGGAAATCAAAATACACCACATCCATCAGTACACCTCAATTCACCATGCTCGTTATATCCTCAAAGAATTCCAGTAGATTAGTTAAACATGATTTCCCCTTCATGAATCCATGTTGCGTCTGCTTGATTGCACTATTCCTATCTAGATGTCCCGCTATTTCTTCCTTAATGATAGCCTCAAGCATTTTCCCCACTACAGATGTTAAACTAACCGGCCTATAGTTACCTGCCTTTTGTCTGCCCCCTTTTTTAAACAGAGGCGTTACATTAGCTGCTTTCCAATCCGCTGGTACCTCCCCAGAGTCCAGAAAATTTTGGTAGATTATAACGAATGCATCTGCTATAACTTCCGCCATCTCTTTTAATACCCTGGGATGCATTTTATCAGGACCAGGGGACTTGTCTACCTTGAGTCCCATTAGCCTGTCCAGCACTACCCCCCTAGTGACAGTGATTATCTCAAGGTTCTCCCTTCCCACATTCCCGTGACCAGCAATTTTTGTTTTTGTGTCTTCCACTGTGAAGACCGAAGCAAAATAATTGTTTAAGGTCTCAGCCATTTCCACATTTCCCATTATTAAATCCCCCTTCTCATCTTCTAAGGGACCAACATTTACTTAAGTCACTCTTTTCAGTTTTATAAATCGGTAAAAGTTTTTACAATCTGTTTTTATGTTTTGCGCAAGTTTACTTTCGTAATCTATCTTTCCTTTCTTTATTGCTTTCTTAGTCATTCTTTGCTGTCGTTTAAAATGTTCCCAATCTGCTAGTTTCCGACTAACCTTGGCCACCTTATACGCATTGGTTTTTAATTTGATACTCTCCTTTATTTCCTTGGTTATCCACGGCTGGTTATCCACGGCTGGTTATCCCTTCTTTTTCACTGGAATATATTTTTGTTGAGCACTATGAAAGAGCTCCTTAAAAGTCCTCCACTGTTCCTCAATTGTGCCACCGTTTAGTCTGTGTTTCCAGTCTACTTTAGCCAACTCTTCCCTCATCCCACTGCAGTCCCCTTTGTTTAAGCATAGTACGCTCGTTTGAGACACTACTTACTCACACTCAATCTGTATTACAAATTCAAACATACTGTGATCACTCATTCCGAGAGGATATTTTACTAGGAGATCGTTTATTATTCCTGTCTCATTGCACAGGACCAGATCTAAGATAGCTTGCTCCCTTCTAGGTTCTGTAACATACTGTTCTAAGAAACAATCCCGTATGCATTCTATGAATTCCTCCTCAAGGCTACTCCGTGCGATTTGATTTGACCAATTGATATGTGGGTTAAAATCCCCCATGATTACTGCCGTTCCTTTTTCACATGCCTCCATTATTCCCTTGATTATTGCCCGTCCCACCGTGAAGTTATTATTTGGGGGCCTGTAAACTACGCCCACCAGTGACTTTTTCCCCTTACTATCTCTAATCTCCACCCACAATGATTCAACATTTTGTTCATTAGAGCCAATATTGTCTCTCACAACTGCCCTGATATCATCCTTTATTAACAGAGCTACCCCACCTCCTTTCCCTTCTTCTCTATCTTTCCGAATTGTCAGATACCCCTGTATGTTTAATTTCCAGTCTTGGCCACCCTGCAACCACGTTTCTGTAATGGCCACCAAATCATACCCATTTGTAACGATTTGTGCCGTCAACTGATTTACTTTATTTCGAATGCTGTGTGCGTTTAGGTAGAGTGTTTTAATACTCGTTTTTAAACCATGATTTTTAGTTTTGACCCCTCCTGCAGCCCCTTTATATTCATACATATTGTCCCTTCCTATCACCTTTTGGTTTACACTTACCCCAGTGCTACTCTGCTCTGTTGCCTCCTGCCTTTTGCATTCTTTCTCAGGGTCCTTTTCATCTGAGCTCTCACCCACTCTAACTAGCTCAGAGCCCTCTCCTGGGTTCTGAATACTCCTTGCATTGAGGCACCGAGCTTTTCATGCTTGTCTTTTTATTACACTTTGACCCTTTAGGATTTTGCTGTACAGTGACCCTTTTTGTTTTTTGCCTTGGGTTTCTCTGCCCTCCACTTTTACTCATCTCCTTTCTGTCTTTTGCTTTTGTCTCCATTTTGTTTCCCTCTGTCTCCCTGTATTGGTTCCCATCCCCCTGCCATATTAGTTTAACTCCTCCCCAACAGCACGAGCAAACACTCCCCCTAGGACATTGGTTTCGGTCCTGCCCAGGTGCAGACCGTCCGGTTTGTACTGGTCCCACCTCCCCCAGAACCGGTTCCAATGCCCCAGGAATTTGAATCCCTCCCTGCTGCACCACTGCTCAAGCCACATATTCATCTGAGCTATCCTGTGATTCCTACTCTGACAAGCACGTGGCACTGGTAGCAATCCCGAGATTACTACTTTTGAGGTCCTACCTTTTAATTTAGCTCCTAGCTCCTTAAATTCGTCTTGTAGGACCTCATCCCTTTTTTTACCGATGTCTTTGGTACCAATGTGCACCACGACAACTGGCTGTTCACTCTCCCTTTTCAGAATGTTCTGCAACCGCTCTGAGACATCCTTGACCCTTGCACCAGGGAGGCAACATACCATCCTGGAGTCTCGGTTGCGGCCGCATAAACGTCTATCTATTCCCCTTACAATTGAATCCCCTATCACTATCGCTCTCCCACTCTTTTTCCTGTCCTCCTGTGCAGCAGAGCTACCCACGGTGCCATGGACTTGGCTGCTGCTGCCCTCCCCTGATGAGTCATCCCCCTCAACAGTACTCAAAGCGGTGTATGTGTTTTGCAGGGGGATGACCGCAGGGGACCCCTGCACTACATTTCTTGCACTGCTCTTCCTGTTGGTCTTCCATTCCCTATCTGGCTGTGTACCCTTTTCCTGCGGTAAGACCAACTCGCTAAATATGCTAATCACGTCATTCTCAGCATCGTGGATGCTCCAGAGTGAATCCACCCACAGCTCCAGTGCCGCAATGCAGTCTGTTAGGATCTGTAGGCGGATACACTTCCCGCACACGTAGTCGTCAGGGACACTGGAAGCGTTCCTGACTTCCCACATAGTACAGGAGGAGCATAACACGTGTCTAAGCTGTCCTGTCATGACTTAACCCTTATATTACTTAATTTGGCAACAACAATGCAAAAGGTTAATGACTGATAAAGAAAAGAAAAACTACTTGCCAATCACCAGCCAATCACTTACCCCCTTGGCTGTGACATCACCTTTCGATTTCTTTCTACTGTTTTGCCCCCCTGCTGCAGCTGCACCGGCTGGGCCTTTATAGGCCTCTCAAACTCCCACCTCACCGATGTCGGGCCTTAAATAGGCCGCCTCGATCTCCCTGCTCCGCCTCTCCAACAAACTCTCGCCTCACCGATGTCGGGCCTTTAGTAGGCCGCTTCGATCTCCCCGCTCTGCCTCTCCAATGAACTCCTGCCTCACTGATGTCGGGCCGATCACATTCTGTTGACTGCACAGGCCCTTACCTCGGTTCCTATAGACTGAGAACAATTATTGTACAGCCCAGGTACCTGTGGTTATAATCCAGAAAGCGATTCAGAATTTTACAGGCAGTCCTGTGGCAGTGGGAGATATAAACCTGAACTGTATCAATCGGGTGATCCCATTCATGGACCAGTGCTGAGTTTGGGTTGTGTCTGGATGCTGATAACTTTCTGTCGAACCGTCCTACACAGCTGGTGTAGAAAATCCGAGTGCCGCTGTACTGCAGTGAGGTCAGACAAGGACACTGTTTGTATCACGGGCTCCTCTCTCCAGATACTTTTATTATAAACATATACATACATTACAACTTTATTTTATATTCTCCCCATCAGTTGTCCATATCATAACTAATATTTTTCTGTTATTATTCTCAAAGCAAAATACTTAATCGAGCCAGTATAAATGTGATATTTCCTCCACAAGGAAAAGTGCAGACAGCTCCTTCTCCCACACAGTAAGTACATTATCACTCACAGAGCGCAGAGACACAGAATTGGCTTCAATCCTATTATCACAGGCAGCAGAAGCTGTCAGTCCAACAGTGATCCGAAGTGGCTGAGTTACATTGTCAATCTTACAGCCACATGGAGCGGTAGGATCAGATGCTGTTTCACCATGATCTTATTGAATGGTGGTGCAGGCTCGAAGGGCCGAATGGCCTACTCCTGCACCTATTTTCTATGTTTGACTGTTTCTATCAGAAACTGACAAGTACAGATTACACCCTGCACTCAT
Source organism: Pristiophorus japonicus (assembly GCF_044704955.1). Taxonomy (NCBI): domain Eukaryota; kingdom Metazoa; phylum Chordata; class Chondrichthyes; family Pristiophoridae; genus Pristiophorus; species Pristiophorus japonicus. The sequence goes on along the minus strand of NW_027254381.1, from coordinate 398,374 downwards.
ATACCAGAAATTGACAGGTACAGATTAAAATACCCGCTCGCATATCAGAATCTGATATGTACAGATTACACCCCGCACTCACATACCAGACACTGACAGGTACAGGATAAAAGCTACACTCACGCATCAGATACTGACAAGTACAGATTAATCCTACACACATATGCCAGAAACCGACAGTTACAGAATAAAGCCCGCACTCACATACCAGAATAAGGGGTCGGTCATTTAGGACAGAGATGAGGAGGCATTTCTTCACTCAGGGTTCTGAGTCTTTGGAATTCTCTACCCCAGAAAGCTATGGATGCTCAGTTGTTGAGTATATTGAAGACAGAGATTGATAGATTTTTGTATATGTGGGGATAGTGCAGGAAGGTGGAGTTGAAGTAGATCAGCCATGATCTTATTGAATGGTGGAGAAGGCTTGAATTGGCCCACTTCTACTCCTAATTCTTCTTATGTTCTTATGAATATTTAATTTATTCTGAGACTGTGAACCCCCAGTTCTAGACTCCCCAGCCAGGAGAAACATTCTCCCATAATCTACCCTGTCAAGCCCCTATAAAAGATTTTAGATGATCTAATTGAATCACTCATTCTTCTAAACTCTAGGGAATATAGGCCCAGCCTACTCAAATAAAAAAATACTATGGATGGTCTAGTGATGCTTCCTTTGGAACGTGGAGCCTCCACCAGCACTACACCTGCCAAAGTAAGGTCATTTCTCCTGTCTCCGTAAAAGAAGATGTATGGGAGCTGGCAGAGAGTATGGGAGCTGGCAGAGAGCATGGAGCATCTCTTGGGTGACGTGACTTGTCTGGCGTACTATTCTATTCCTCCAAACATGGTAATTTGGAGGTTTTCCACTGACAAACCAATTGGAGCTGGGGAAAAATAAATTATAATCCACGATAACTGCCACAATGGTTCATGAAAATACCAGAAATTGACAGGTACATAATAAAATACATTCACATAACGGAAACTGACAGGCACAGAATAAAGACCATACTCATATACCAGAAACTGACATGTATAGATTAAACCTCACATTCACATACCAAAAACTGACAGGTAGATATGAAACCCACATTCATATACTAGAACCGAGAGGTACAGAAGAAAATCCACACTCACATAGCAGCTGACAGGCGCAGATTAACCCCACACTCGCATACCAGAGACAAACGGGTACAGAATAAACACCACACTCAAATACGAGGGGCTGACAGGTACAGATTAAAACCCACAATCACATAACAGAAACAGAGATAGAGAGATAGACAGATACAGAATAAAATACACACACATACCAGAATCTGACACTATCGGCTCCGGTGAGATCCAGACCGCTGTTTGCCTGCTGCTGCCTGGGGAGCTGGCCAAGCACGCCATGTCGGAAGGGACAAAGGCGGTGACCAAGTACACCAGCTCCAAGTAAAACTCCACGATGTCCTGACAGAACAAACCCCAAACACAACGGCTCTTAAAAGAGCTGCACAAGTGCATCACCCTTTAGATTCAATTTACTGTAATTATTTCCTTAACAAGTGTGTTTGAAAACCTTTGCAGTTCCAGCTGTGGATTTAGTTTTGAATTCTCATAAGCAGCTTCACTGACCGGTTCGATGTTAAGCCGCTGTTGAATTTCCCAGAATTCAAGCTACAAACACAGTTCCTCTCGCTCTTTCCCATTTACAGCGCCTGTCAAGGAATTAAGAGCTTGTTTAGGGGATCAGACTCAGATTTCAGTCACCTCATTCTCTCGCAAGCCCTTTTCAAGTTTATTTTTCAATTCCAGTTGCGGGTCAATCCGTTTATTAACCCGGGACTCCCCGCAGTGCAACAACCCAGAATGGGAGTTGGGACAGAGACCAGAACGGGAGCAGTGTGAACACTCTGTCCCTCTTCTCTTTTCACAGAAGGACTCCCAGTTCTGGTCTCACTCCCGCCTGTGCAGAGGATCGATCCATGATCTGTGATTCCCAACTTTTACACAGTTTGAGCTGGAATGTGTCCCTGTTACAGAGTCAGTGGGGATTGATTGCTGCCCGTTAGACAGTTTGAAAGTGAATGCGATTTTAATCCTGATTGTAACAGTCTGCAATTTGCAAGGGAAATATGGAATAAAATAAAAGTAAGTAAAACCTGTTTGTAAACCTTTGGCTAATGGTGAATTTATTAACATAATCCGCACTTTAAAAAATTATTGGGGTTTTTGAAATTAAAAATGGTTCGAGGTCTGACTGTTGACAGGAATTTCCGCCCTCGTTTCATTGGTGGTCTCAACAGACAACGGGTAAGGCGAGAGATTAACATTCAGCAGCGATTTGAGTGAAGAATCATCATGTCTGGCCAAGGTAAAGGAGGCAAAGGACGGGGTAAAGACCGAGCCAAGCGGCACCGTAAAGTGCTCCGTGATAACATCCAGGGGGGCATCACCAAACCAGCCATCCGCCGCTTGGCTCGCCGTGGCAGTGTCAAGCGGATCTCGGGCCTGATCTACGAGGAGACCCGTGGGGTGCTGAAGGTTTTCCTGGAGAATGTGATCCGGGATGTGGTCACCTACACTGAGCACGCCAAGCGCAAGACGGTCACTGCCATGGATGTGGTGTACGCTCTGAAACGGTAGGGCCGCACTCTCTGTGGATTCGGCGGCTGAACAATTCGACCCTTTCCCCCCCCAACACAACACAAAGGCTCTGCTCAGAGCCACCCACCGCCTCACAGAGAGAGCAGTGACCTGGGGAACGGGGCGAGGCAGTTGATTTACATTTTGTTCAGCATAGATATTTTTCGCCAAGATCTATATTGTGGTGTCAGGTTTATTAAATCAGCATATGCACGATGGACGCAATGTCCTTTTAGTCTTCGAATCGTAGACATTTACGGCATATTCCAGGTGAAGGTAATACTGAAACAACTAATGTAGTTACAGCAGTGGCCGATAAGAAAGGTGTTGAATTAACCGGTGGGAGGGAGGCTGCATCAGGGCGGGAGGACAGTGAGGGTCTCTTGCCCTCACAGAAGGACTCCCAGGTCCTGATCAGAAGTGACCCTCAGGCAATCTCGGATATAAACAGGTCAATGTCTGGAACATTTAGACATCTAGACCGACAAAGACAGCAGCGAGTTTGCTGTTCAGATTATTGAATATATATATATATAGGAAAACACGTGAATGAACCTTCCTCACAAGACCGCCGTCAGTAAGCATGTTTGCCTGAGAGCAGAATAGAAACATAAAGAAAAGAGTACAAATCGGGAGGGGATGTAACTGATGACCTCATCCAAGAATTTGAGATTGTGGCGAGCAATAAATCTGATTGGATGTTTAAAGAGACCAATCAGAGACATATAGAACAATGGAAATTGACAATGCGACCAATGAACCAATCAGAATCATTGCCTTCACCCATCCCTCATTAGCATAGGGCTGTGGGCGGAGTGTGGGGGCTGCCTATATAACGCGAGCCCGGAGCAGAGCTCCCTTCAGATCTGTGCCTGACTAAACAAGACGATGCCTGAGGAAAATAAACCAGCTTCGAAGAAAGGCGCCAAGAAAGTCAACAAGAAAACACCACCGAAGGGCGGCAAGAAGCGCAGAAAGTCGAGAAAGGAGAGTTACTCCATCTACATCTACAAAGTGATGAAGCAGGTTCACCCCGACACCGGCATCTCCTCCAAGGCCATGGGCATCATGAACTCGTTTGTGAACGATATTTTCGAGCGCATCGCGGGAGAGGCGTCCCGCCTGGCTCATTACAACAAGCGCTGCACCATCAGCTCCCGGGAGATCCAGACCGCTGTGCGCCTGCTGCTGCCAGGGGAGCTGGCCAAGCACGCCGTGTCGGAAGGGACAAAGGCGGTGACCAAGTACACCAGCTCCAAGTAAAACTCCACGCTGTCCTGACAGAACAAGCCCCAAACACAACGGCTCTTTTAAGAGCCACCCACAACATAATTGAAAGAGCTGCACACACCCTTTATACTGAATTTACTGTAATTATTTCCAGAACAAGTGTGTGAGAACCTTTGCAGTTCCAGTTATAGATTCAGTTTTGAATTCTCAAGAAGCTTCACTGTCTGGTTTGACCTTGGCGTCGCTGGAATTTCCCGCAGTGAGTAAACTACAAACGGTCCCTGGTCGCATTCCCTTTACTCTCAGACCTGTTCATTCACATCGCCTGCTGACAAAGGGCTTATTTTGGGGGGCGGGGAAACTCCGATTTTAGTCTCACATTCTCACTCGAGCCCTTTTCACTTTTTTGATTCCGTTGCGGCTCAGTCCGTTTATTAACCCGAGACTCCCCGCAGTGTAACAACCCAGAATGGGAGTTCTTAGAGACCAGGACGGAGGCAGTTTGAACACTGTCCCTCTTCTCTTGTCCCAGTTCTGGTCTCACTTCCACAGCAGTTACTGTGAAAAGAAGTTCACTTTTACAAAGATTGAGCTGGAATGTGTCCCATTACAGAATCAGTGGGAACTGAGTCCCGCCCGTTACAGACAGTTTGAAACTGAAGCCGAATGTAATCCTGATTGTAGCAGCCTGGAATTTGCAAGGGAAATATGGAATAAGATAAAAGGAAAGAATGTTTTGAAGTATTTGCTAATGCTGAAGTTACTAGTATAATTCACAATTTTAACAATTGTAGGCGGGATTTTTGAATTTAAAAAATCGTTAGCTTCTGACTGTTGAGAACCAGTAATTTCCGCCCTCCTTCCATTGGTGGACTAAGGCTGTGATTGGTCATCGGAAACAACCAATGAAATTCACTACAGAGTAACCAATTACAACTTCACTCCCTGAATCCCTCCAGAAGCTATAAGAAGGGCAGATGTGGGAGGAGCTTCTCATTCTTTCTCTCAGCCTGTGGATTGTGCAAATGTCTGGAAGAGGGAAAACTAGCGGAAAAGCTCGGGCCAAGGCCAAGTCTCGCTCCTCCCGGGCCGGACTGCAGTTCCCTGTGGGCCGTGTTCACAGGCTCCTGCGGAAGGGGAACTACGCTCAGCGTGTGGGTGCCGGAGCCCCGGTCTACATGGCTGCTGTGCTCGAGTATCTGACCGCTGAAATCCTGGAGTTGGCCGGCAACGCGGCCCGCGACAACAAGAAGACCCGCATCATCCCCAGACACCTGCAGCTGGCCATCCGCAACGACGAGGAGCTCAACAAGCTGCTGGGAAAGGTGACCATCGCTCAGGGCGGAGTGCTGCCTAATATCCAGGCTGTGCTGCTACCCAAGAAAACCACCACATCGTCCAAGAGCAAGTAAAGCGGACAGATTTAATCTAATAACCCAAAGGCTCTTTTCAGAGCCACCCACAGTATCTGTGAAAGGCTGCTTACTGTCTGAATGGAGACCTTGAGGTAATGTACCGATAAATTGGCCTATTTCAGACCTGTATGCGGGAGTTTTCAGTTACCTGTCTCTGCATTACGGTTCTCTACTCACACAAACGCTCTTCTAGTTAGCAGCGAATAATTGAACTACAGTTGTTAAAGACTCAAAAATTGTATAAATACCGCAACCGGTTCCCTAAATATTTTTTAGTCTATCAATGAAAGCTGTATGAAGAGAGTCGGCGGTTATTAAAAGGGCCTAGTTTAATTCTGGTCTGGTTTGAGATAGTTTGAATGCTGGTTCTGCTCTCGGGAGCTCCGGCCGTTTCCGGGCTGTGTATTTCTCTCCTGAGCCGGTCAGTTCAGACCTACACTGAGCAGCCAAGCGCAAGATGGTCACTTCCATGGATGTGGTGTACGCTCTGAAACGGCTGGGCCGCATTCTATGGATTCAACGCGACCCTCTTCCCCCAAGCAAAAAGCAAAGGCTCTTCTAAGAGCCACCCACCGCCTCACAGGAGGGCGAGGGAGGGAGAGATAGTTGAGTAACATGTTCTGTATAGATATCTATTTTTCGCCAAGGTCTATGTTTTAAATCAGCATATGCACGATGAACGGAATATCCTTTTAAGTCTGCGAATTATAGACATTTATCATCGAAGCTTACATAGAAACATAGAAAATAGGTGCAGGAGTAGGCTATTCGGCCCTTCGAGCCTGCACCGCCATTTAATGACATCATGGCTGAACATGCAACTTCAGTACCCCATTCCCGCTTTCTCGCCATACCCCATGATCCCCCTAGTAGTAAGGACTACATCTAACTCCTTTTTGAATATATTTAATGAATTGGCCTCAACAACTTTCTGTGGTAGAGAACTCCACAGGTTCACCACTCTGGGCGAAGAAGTTTCTCCTCATCTCAGTCCTAAATGGCTTACCCCTTATCCTTAGACGGTGACCCCTGGTTCTGGACTTCCCCAACATTTGGAACATTCTTCCTGCATCTAACCTGTCTAAACACATCAGAATTTTAAACGTTTCTATGAGATCCCCTCTCATTCTTCTGAACTCCATTGAATACAAGCCCAGTTGATCCAGTCTTTCTTGATATGTCAGTCCCGCCATCCCGAGAATCAGTCTGATGAACCTTCGCTGCACTCCTTCAATAGCAAGAATGTCCTTCCTCAAGTTAGGAGACCAAAATTGTACACAGTACTCCAGGTGTGGCCTCACCAAGGCCCTGTACAACTGTAGTAACAACTCCCTGCCCCTGTACTCAAATCCCCTCGCTATGAAGGCCAACATGCCATTTGCCTTCTTCACCACCTGCTGTACCTGCATGCCAACCTTCAATGACTGATGTACCATGACACCCAGGTCTCGTTGCACCTCCCCTTTTCCTAATCTGTCACCATTCAGATAATAGTCTGTATCTCTATTTTTACAACCAAAGTGGATGACCTCACATTTATCCACATTATACTTCATCTGCCAAGCATTTGCCCACTCACCTGACCTATCCAAGTCACTTTTCAGCCTCATAGCATCCTCCTCACAGCTCACACTGCCACCCAACTTAGTGTCATCCGCAAATTTGGAGATACTACATTTAATCCCCTTGTCTAAATCATTAATGTACAATGTAAACAGCTGGGGCCCCAGCACAGAACTTTGCGGTACCCCACTAGTCACTGCCTGCCATTCTGAAAAGTACCCTATTACTCCTATTCTTTGCTTCCTGTCATAAGAGTTAGGAACAGAAGTAGGCCATCGAGCACCTCGAGCCTGCTCCGCCATTCAATAAGATCATGGCCGATCTGGCCGTGGACTCAGCTCCACTTACCCGCCCGCTCCCCATTACCCTTAATTCCCTTATTGGTTAAAAATCTATCTATCTGTGATTTGAATACATTCAATGAGCTAGCCTCAACTGCTTCCTTGGGCAGAGAATTCCACAGATTCACAATCCTCTGGGAGAAGAAATTCCTTCTCAACTCGGTTTTAAATTGGCTCCCCTGTATTTTGAGGCTGTGCCCCCTAGTTCTATTCTCCCCGACCCATGGAAACAACCTCCCTGCCTCTATCTTGTCTATCCCTTTCATTATTTTAAATGTTTCTATAAGATCACCCCTCATCCTTCTGAACTCCAACGAGTAAAGACCCAGTCTACTCAATCTATCATCATAAGGTAACCCCCTCATCTCCGGAATCAACCTAGTGAATCGTCTCTGTACCTCCTCCAAAGCTAGTATATCCTTCCTTAAGTAAGGTGACCAAAACTGGCAACCAGTTCTCAATCCACGTCAACACATTACCCCCTATCCCATGTGCTTTAACTTTGCTCATTAATCTCTTGTGTGGGACCTTGTCGAAAGCCTTCTGAAAGTCCAAATACACCACATCAACTGGTTCTCCCTTATCCACTCTACTGGAAACATCCTCCAAAAATTCCAGAAGATTTGTCAAGCATGCTTTCCCTTTCACAAATCCATGCTGACTTGGACCTATCATGTCACCTCTTTCCAAATGCGCTGCTATGACATCCTTAATAATTGATTCCATCATTTTACCCACTACTGATGTCAGGCTGTCTGGTCTATAATTCCCTGTTTTCTCTCTCCCTTTTTTAAAAAAAGTGGGGTTACATTGGCTACCCACCACTCCATAGGAACTGATCCAGTGTCTATGGAATGTTGGAAAATGACTGTCAATGCACCCGCTATTTCCAAGGCCACCTCCTTAAGTACTCTGGGATGCAGACCATCAGGCCCTGGGGATTTATCGGCCTTCAATCCCATCAATTTCCCCAACACAATTTCCCAACTAATAAGGATTTCTCTCAGTTCTTCTTCCTTACTAGACCCTCTGACCTCTCTTATATCCGGAAGGTTGTTTGTGTCCTCCTTAGTGAATACCGAATCAAAGTACTTGTTCAATCTGTCTGCCATTTCTTTGTTCCCAGTTATGACTTCCCCTGATTCTGACTGCAGGGGACCTACATTTGTCTTTACTAACCTTTTTCTCTTTACATATCTATCGAAGCTTTTGCAGTCCATTTTAATGTTCCCTGCAAGCTTCCTCTCCTACTCTATTTTCACTGCCCGAATCAAACCCTTTGTCTTCCTCTGCTGAGTTCTAAATTTCTCCCAATTCCCGGGTTCGCTGCTATTTCTGGCCAATTTGTATGCCACTTCCTTGGCTTTAATACTATTCCTGATTTCCCTTGATAGCCACAGTTGAGCCACCTTCCCTTTTTTATTTTTACGCCAGACAGGAATGTACAATTGTAGCTCATCCATGCGGTCTCTAAATGTCTGCCATTACCCATCCACTGTCAACCCCTTACAGCACGGAAGGAGGCCACTTCAGCCCATCGTGTCCGCGCCGGCCAACAAGAGGCTATCCAGCGGAATCCCACTTTCCAGCTCTAGGTCCGTAATCCTGCAGGTTACGGCACTTCAAGTGCACATCCAAGTAGTTTTAAATGTGGTGAGGGATTCTGCCTCTACCACCCTTTCAGGCAGTGAGTTCCAGACCCCACCACCCTCCGCATGAAGACATTTCCCCTCTAAATCTTCGACCAATTACTTTAAATTTATGCCCTCTGTGCTAAGGGAAATAGGCCCTTTACGGCACAGAAGGTACGGCATATTTCAGGTGAAGGTAATACAGAAACAGCTAATGTAGTTACAGCAGTGACCGATAAGAAAAGTGTTGAATTAAACGGTGAGCGGAAGGACAGTGAGGGTCTCTTGCCCTCAAAGAAGGGCTCCCAGGTCGTGATCAGAAGTGACCCTCAGGCAATCTCGGTGATAAACCGGTTAATGTCTCTCGAAAATGTAGAAATCTAGATCGACAGCGACTTTGCTGTTCAGATTATTGATAGGAAAACACGTGAATGAACCTTCCTCACAAGATCGTCCGTCAGTAACCATTTTTGCCTGAGAGCAGAATAGAAACATAAAGAACAGAGTATAAATCGGGAGGGGATGTAATTGATGACTTAGAATTTGAGATTGTGGCGAGCAATAAATTTGATTGGTCTCTTTAAACATCCAATCAGAGAGATACAGAACAATAGAAATTGACAACGCAGCCAACGAACCAATCACAGTCATTGCCTTCACGCATCCCTCATTAGCATCGGGCTGTGGGCGGAGTGTGGGGCTGCCTATATAATGCGAGCTCCGAGCTGAGTTTCTTTCATAATTGTGCCTGACTGAACAAGACGATGCCTGAGGAAAAGAAACAAATTGCCAAGAAAGGCGCTAAGAAAGTAATCAAGAAAACACCACCGAAGGGCGGCAAGAAGCGCAGAAAGTCGAGGAAGGAGAGTTACTCCATCTACATCTACAAAGTGATGAAGCAGGTTCACCCCGACACCGGCATCTCCTCCAAGTCCATGGGCATCATGAACTCGTTTGTGAACGATATTTTCGAGCGCATCGCGGGTGAGGCTTCCCGCCTGGCCCATTACAACAAGCGCCGCACCATCAGCTCCCGGGAGATCCAGACCGCCGTGCGCCTGCTGCTGCCCGGGGAGCTGGCCAAGCACGCCGTGTCGGAAGGGACAAAGGCGGTGACCAAGTACACCAGCTCCAAGTAAAACTCCATGCTGTCCTGACAGAACAAACCCCAAACACAACGGCTCTTTTAAGAGCCACCCACAACATCGTTGAAAGAGCTGCACAAACGCGTCATCCTTTAAACTCAATTTACTGTAGTTATTTCCTGAGCAAATGTGTTTGACAACCTTTAAAGATCCAGCTGTAGATTTAGATTTGAATTCTCAGATAAGCGGTTTTACTGTCCAGTTCAACCTGAGCTTCGCTGATGAATTTCCCTCCCAGTAAACTACACACACTGTCCCTGGTCGCCTGCCGACGAATTATGATCTTGTTTTAGGGGTTGAGACTCAGACTTTAGTCACCTCATTCTCTCTCTTTATAGTTTAAAATAAAATTGTAGTTCGGGGTCAATCTGCTTATTAACCGAGACTCCGTGTGTGACAAGCCAGAATGGGAGTTCTTCCAGAGACCAGAACGGGGGCAGTTTGAACACTCTGTCCCTCTTTTCTCACAGAAGGACTCCCAGTTCTGGTCTCACTCCCGCCTGTGCGGAGGATCGATCACCATCTGTGATTCCCAAATTGTACAAAGATTGAGCTGGAATGTGTCCCGTTACGGAAAATTCCCGCCCATTACAGACTGTTTGAAACTGAACCCGAATTTAATCCTGATTGTAACATCCTGGAATTTGCAAGGTAATATAGAATAAGACAAAAGGAATTAAAACTCTTTGACTAATGATGAATTTATTAATATAATCCGCACTTGTAAAAATTATTGGCGGGCTTTTTGAAATTGAAAATTCGTCAAAGATCGGACTGTTAACAATAATTTTCGCCCTCTTTTCATTGGCGGACTAAAAAGACGGTGATTGGTCATCAGAAATGACCAATCACAAGTTCACTCCCTGCATCCCTCCAGGATGTATAAGAAGGGCAGATGTGGGAGGAGTTTCTCATTCTTTCTCTGAACTTGTGGATTGTGGAAGAGGAAAAAGCGGCGGAAAAGCTCGGGCTTAGGCCAAGTCTCGCTCCTCCCGGGCCGGACTGCAGTTCCCTGTGGGCCGTGTTCACAGGCTCCTGCGAAAGGGGAACTACGCCCAGCGTGTGGGTGCCGGAGCCCCGGTCTACATGGCTGCTGTGCTCGAGTATCTGACCGCTGAAATCCTGGATCTGGCCGGCAACGCGGCCCGCGACAACAAGAAGACCCGCATCATCCCCAGACACCTGCAGCTGGCCATCCGCAACGACGAGGAGCTCAACAAGCTGCTGGGAAAGGTGACCATCGCTCAGGGCGGGGTGCTGCCTAATATCCAGGCTGTGCTGCTGCCCAAGAAAACCACCACTTCATCCAAGAGCAAGTAAAGCGGACAGGATTTAATCTAATAACCCAAAGACTCTTTTCAGAGCCACCCACAGTATCTGTGAAAGGGCTGGTTACTGGTCTATGGATTATAATTGTTCGAGATCTAATTTAACAGATTGAATCTCTGGCAATCAAGCTGCGAATTTCCTGATCAGAAATGAGGCTAAAACATTTTCAGTATAAGCGAAAGCATTGAACCATGCAGAATTTTACCCTTTAAATTTGCATACAGGAATGACCCAGAATTACAGCTCTGGTCATTTTAAAATATTCCAAATAGTATCCCACCTGTCACCACATTAAGAGCTGGGTTTAAAGGCAGGATTCAGACTTCGTGCTCTCTCCTGAAAATCTATCCCAGTCTGTGGATAATTTACTTAGATTCCTACCCACGTTGAGCAGGTGCAATCAGTATATGGGACACCTCGACCAAACCCACATGGTGAGATCTTAACCGCATGCACTGTATAAACCCTCAGTTACAATAACACTACAAGACCCACACAGTTAGGTAGTCACCTCCTGCACTGTATAAACCCCCAGTTACAGTAACACTACAAGACCCACACAGTCAGATATTCACCTCCTGCACTGTATAAACCCCCAGTTACAGTAACACTACAAGACCCACACAGTCAGATATTCACCTCCTGCACTGTATAAACCCCCAGTTACAGTAACACTACAAGACCCGCACGGTCAGATATTCACCTCCTGCACTGTATAAACCCCCAGTTACAGTAACACTACAAGACCCACACAGTCAGATATTCACCACCTGCACTGTATAAACCCCCAGTTACAGTAACACTACAAGACCCACACGGTCAGATATTCACCACCTGCACTGTATAAACCCCAGTTACAGTAACACTACTGTAACTGGGGCAATGGCAGACATTTAGAGACCGCATGGATGAAGTACAACAATTGTACATTCCTGTCTGGCGTAAAAATAAAAAGGGGAAGGTGGCTCAACCGTGGCTATCTAGGGAAATCAGGGATAGTATTAAAGCCAAGGAAGTGGCATACAAATTGGCCAGAAATAGCAGCGAACCTGGGGACTGGGAGAAATTTAGAACTCAGCAGAGGAGGACAAAGGGTTTGATTAGGACAGGGAAAATGGAGTACGAGAAGAAGCTTGCAGGGAACATTAAGGCGGATTGCAAAAGTTTCTATAGGTATGTAAAGAGAAAAAGGTTGGTGAAGACAAACGTAGGTCCCCTGCAGTCAGAATCAGGGGAAGTCATAACGGGGAACAAAGAAATGGCGGATCAATTGAACAAGTACTTTGGTTCGGTATTCACTAAGGAGGATACAAACAACCTTCCGGATATAAAAGGGGTCAGAGGGTCTAGTAAGGAAGAGGAACTGAGGGAAATCTTTATTAGTCGGGAAATTGTGTTGGGGAAATTGATGGGATTGAAGGTCGATAAATCCCCAGGGCCTGATGGCCTGCATCCTAGAGTACTTAAGGAGGTGGCCTTGGAAATAGCGGATGCATTGACAGTCATTTTCCAACATTCCATTGACTCTGGATCAGTTCCTATGGAGTGGAGGGTAGCCAATGTAACCCCACTTTTTAAAAAAGGAGGGAGAGAGAAAACAGGGAATTATAGACCGGTCAGCCTGACCTCAGTAGTGGGTAAAATGATGGAATCAATTATTAAGGATGTCATAGCAGTGCATCTGGAAAATGGTGACATGATAGGTCGAAGTCAGCATGGATTTGTGAAAGGGAAATCATGCTTGACAAATCTTCTGGAATTTTTTGAGGATGTTTCCAGTAAAGTGGACAAAGGAGAACCAGTTGATGTGGTATATTTGGACTTTCAGAAGGCTTTCGACAAGGTCCCACACAAGAGATTAATGTGCAAAGTTAAAGCACATGGGATTGGGGGTAGTGTGCTGACGTGGATTGAGAACTGGTTGTCAGACAGGAAGCAAAGAGTAGGAGTAAACGGGTACTTTTCAGAATGGCAGGCAGTGACTAGTGGAGTGCCGCAAGGTTCTGTGCTGGGGCCCCAGCTGTTTACATTGTACATTAATGATTTAGACGAGGGGATTAAATGCAGTATCTCCAAATTTGCGGATGATACTAAGTTGGGTGGCAGTGTGAGCTGCGAGGAGGATGCTATTAGGCTGCAGAGTGACTTGGATAGGTTAGGTGAGTGGGCAAATGCATGGCAGATGAAGTATAATGTGGATAAATGTGAGGTTATCCACTTTGGTGGTAAAAACAGAGAGACAGACTATTATCTGAATGGTGACAGATTAGGAAAAGGGAAGGTGCAACGAGACCTGGGTGTCATGGTACATCAGTCATTGAAGGTTGGCATGCAGGTACAGCAGGCGGTTAAGAAAGCAAATGGCATGTTGGCCTTCATAGCGAGGGGATTTGAATACAGGGGCAGGGAGGTGTTGCTACAGTTGTACAGGGCCTTGGTGAGGCCACACCTGGAGTATTGTGTACAGTTTTGGTCTCCTAACTTGAGGAAGGACATTCTTGCTATTGAGGGAGTGCAGCGAAGGTTCACCAGACTGATTCCCGGGATGGCGGGACTGACCTATCAAGAAAGATTGGATCAATTGGGCTTGTATTCACTGGAGTTCAGAAGAATGAGAGGGGACCTCATAGAAACGTTTAAAATTCTGACGGGTTTAGACAGGTTAGATGCAGAAAGAATGTTCCCAATGTTGGGGAGGTCCAGAACCAGGGGTCACAGTCTGAGGATAAGGGGTAAGCCATTTAGGACCGAGATGAGGAGAAACTTCTTCACCCAGAGAGTGGTGAACCTGTGGAATTCTCTACCACAGAAAGTAGTTGAGGCCAATTCACTAAATATATTCAAAAGGGAGTTAGATGAAGTCCTTACTACTCGGGGGATCAAGGGTTATGGCGAGAAAGCAGGAAGGGGGTACTGAAGTTTCATGTTCAGCCATGAACTCATTGAATGGCGGTGCAGGCTAGAAGGGCTGAATGGCCTGCTCCTGCACCTATTTTCTATGTTTCTATGTTTCTAAGACCTGCATGGTGTGTGCATAGGCCAGTTTACCTGGTGCCGGTCGCAGCTCTTTCCTTTGCTGATTTGATGGCTCTGAAAAGAGCCGTTGTTGCACTTGGTGCTGAAGCTCCGAGCCGGGGCAGGGGGAGTCTCGGCGCGCTCCCCACGGATGCGGCGGTCCAGCTGGATGTGTTTGGGCATGATGGTGACTCGCTTGGCGTGGATGGCTTCAAAGAGCCCCACCAGGTAAGCCTCGCTGGCCTCCTGCAAGGCCATGACGGCCGAGCTCTGAAAGCGCAGGTCGGTCTTGAAGTCCTGAGCGATCTCCCGCACCAGGCGCTGGAAGGGCAGTTTGCGGATCAGCTGCTCGGTGGATTTCTGGTAGCGGCGGATCCCCCTCAGAGCCACGGTGACGGGTCTGTAGCGATGAGACTTCTTCACTCCGCCTGTGGCCGGGGCGCTCTCCCGGGCCGCTTTGGTCGCCAGCTGATTGTGAGGAGCTTTCCCTCCGCTCGGTTTGCGCTCTGTCTGCTTGGTCCTGGTTCACCAAGAGAAAAACAATGTGCACAGAATGATCCCAAATTGAGCATCTCAAAGGGTCAAGGCTCCCAGCTTTAAACATTCTCTGTCCTTGCCCCCCAGGTCCAGTTCCTTTGCTCAGATTCTGATAAAAGTAAATTGGGAAAAGTTCACTTTGATTTAAAGGCTGAATTATTGCAGAGAGCTGCGCATGCGGGGTTAAGCCCCGCCCCCCTGTGTCGATTTCCAGGAAGCAGAAGGGCGCATGCGCCCTCCCTCCCCCAGCCCTGCCTGTGAGCGCCATTCACTCAGTGAGCGGAAGGAGATGGTTTAAACAGCCGGGAATGGAGACTCCGCGGCCCCGGGGTAAGGCAGCGAGCAGCAGCCTCCTTACAACAGCACATCGCTTTGGGAGCGTGTCCGCAGATGGGCTCAGAGATCGGCACTGAGTCCGGGGGAAGTTCAGGGGAAATCGGGGTCTGTGTGTAACAGGCGGAGTGGAGCAAGAACTGGTCTCAGTGCGTGGAGTGAGTGGGGGAAGGGAGAGGCCATTCTCGGGCTGTGTGTGGACAGCGTGTGTCCCGGGTAAGGGAGACAGAATGGGAAGGATCTGCTGTTTACAATCATTGCTGCTTTCTCCCTGCAAACCAGTAGTGAACGTTCGTGCTTTAGTTCCAGTCTCACCGTGTTTGTTGTCATTGGACAGTGAGCAGTGGAAGCAGAGCCGGACACTGAGGATTTATACAAGGACCATCTATTGCAGGCACCGGGTGAGAAATGTGAAGGACATGTTTTAAACAGCGGCTTATTGTTTTTGGTTGAACGGTTAGTGCCCTGGGAGAGGGGAGGAGCAATCTGAGCTGTGTAAAGATCCGTGCTCCATCGGGCAGTCCCATTCCTGAAGCAGGGCAGGGGTTGGGTTGTGTCTGGATGTCAGTAAATTGCTGTAAATCTGCCTAACACACTTGGTGTGCAGAAGCTGGGTGCTACAATACTGCAGTCGAGTCAGACACAAACTGTTTGTATCGCTGGCTTCCCTTTGTGAATGTTCATAACAAATATTAATTGAACGATTACATTAATCACTTTAGTATTTTCTCCCTCTCCTGTTCTTGAATGATCAGAGATACATTTTCTTCCTCCAGGTAAGTAATTGAAGGAACCGGAACAAATGTGAAGTTTGTTCCACCTGAGACATAAGGAACAGTGCAACCGGCTCCTTGTCACACACAGTAAGTACAGTATCACTCACAGAGTGCAAATACACAGAGAGATAAGAACATAAGAAATAGGAGCAGGAGCAGGCCATATGGCCCCTCGAACATGCTCCGCCATTTAATACAATCTTGGCTGATCCGATCCTGGACTCCGGTCCACTTCCCTGCCCGCTCCTCATAACCCCTTATTCCCTTATCGGTTAAGAAACTGTCTATTTCTGCTTAAATATATTCAATGTCCCAGTTTCCACAGTTGTCTGAGGCAGCGAATCCACAGATTTACAACCCTCGGAGAAAATACATTTCTCCTTATCTCTGTTTTAAATGGGCGGCCCCTTATTCTAGGATTATGCCCCATAGTTCTAGTCTTCCCCCATCAGTGGAAACATTCTCTCTGCATCCACCTTGTCAAGCCCACTCATGATCTTATATGTTTCGATAAGATCACACCTCAATCTTCTGAATTCCAATGAGTAGAGGCCCAACCAACTCAACCTTTCCTCCAAAGTCAACCCCCTCATCTCCGGAAATAACCAAGTGAACCTTCTATGAACTGCCTCCAAAGCAAGTATATCCTTTTGTAAATATGGAAACTAAAACTGCATGCAGTATTCCAGGTGTGGTCTCACCAATACCCTATGCAACTGTAGCAAGACAATAGTTGGGTTCCCAGCACTGAAACCTGCGGCACCCCACTAGTTACTGATTGCCAACCCGAGAATGAACCATTTATCCTGACTTTCTGTTTTCTGTTCATTAGCCAATCCTTTATATCAGCCATGCTGATATAATACCCCCAACCCCGTGAACTTTTATCTTGTGCAGTAACCTTTTATGTGGCACCTTGTCAAATGACTTCTGGAAGTCCAAATACACCACATCCACTGGATTTTATCCACCTTCTTCATTACATCCTTCTTCTTCATTACATCCTCAAAGAATTCCAACAAATTTATCAAACATGACTTCCCCTTCATAAATCCATGCTGTCTCTACCTGACTGAATTATGCATTTCAAAATGTTATGCTACTGCTTCTTTAATAATGGACTCCAACATTTTCCCAACCACAGATGTTAGGCTAACTGGTCTATAGTTTCCTGCTTTTTGTCTGCCTCTTTTTTTTTAAATAGGGGTGTTACAGTTTCAGTTTTCTAATCTGTTGGGACCTCCCCAGAATCCAGGGATTTTTGGTAAATTACAACCAGTGCATCCACTACTCCTCTTAAGGCCCAAGGATGCAAGCCATCAGGTCCAGGGGATTTATCTGCCTTTAGTTCCATTATCTTACTGAGTACCACCTTCTTAGTGATTGTGTAAAGTTCCTACCCCCCCATAGCCCCTTGACAATTCACCTTTGGGATATTGTTAGTGTCCTCTACTGTAAAGACTAATACAAAATATTTGTTTAGAGTTTCTGTCATCTCCATGTTCCCCATTACTAATTCCCCGGTCCCGTCCTCTAAGGGACCAATGTTTACTTTAGCCACTCTTTACCTTTTTATATACCTATAAAAAGTTTTGCTATCTGTTTTTATATTTTGTGCTAGTTTACTTTCATAGTCTATTCTCCCTTTCTTAATCATTTTTTTAGTAATTCTTTGCTGATTATCAATTCCACACTCACAGACGGCAGAAGTAGTCAGTCCTGCAATGATCCCAATTTGCAGATATACATTTTCAATCCAGCAATCAAACAGAGCAGGAGAGACAGAAGTTGTTAACATTTCACCACAACTCAATACCATTCACAGGTGGATCCATCAATCCCAGTCCAAAAACACACCCATTATCAGCTGGAAAGCCACTATGCTAATCTCACAATTGTGCAGCCTTAGTGACAAATCAAATATCAGAGAGAATAGACAAATAGTATCTGAAAGATAGAGAATAAAACCACATCATATACCCCAGATTGGAGACTTATCTACACATTACATACCCATCCAAAAGTCTCAGGAAGATTCAGATTGAGAGATACAGAATGAATCCCACAATCACTAACAGTACCAGAGACTGAAAAATGCAGAATGTATTCCACACTCACACAGTACCACAGATGGATAGAGACAAAATCAATCCTACACTCACACAATACTTGAGACTGAACGATACTCAATGAATCCCAGACTCTCACACCGTACCAGAGACTGAGCTACAGAATGAATCCCATACTCTCACACAGTACCAGAGACTGAGAGCTACAGAATGAATCCCATACTCTCACACCGTACCAGAGATTGAGAGCTACAGAATGAATCCTATACTCTCACAAAGTACCAGAGACTCAGAGCTACAGAATGAATCCCATACTCACACACCGTACCAGAGACTGAGAGATACAGAATGAGCCCACGTTAATAAACTATACCAGAAGCTGACAGACATTGAACAAATTCAACACATACATTAAGTGGCAAATAACAACTAAAGCATGATTAACCCCACATTCAACTATTTAAATCTATATTAATGACTTGGATGAAGGGACTGAGTGTAATGCAGCCAAGTTTGTTGTTGATACAAATATGGGTGGGAAAGCAAATTGTGAGGAGGACACACAAAATCTGCAAAGGGATATAGACAGGCGAAGTGAGTGGGCAAAAATTTGGCAGATTGAGTATAATGTGGGAAAATGTGAGGTTATCCACTTTGGCTGGTTACAAATTTACAATTGGTAGTTTTTGACCAATATCGACTCCCACAGGGAGGGATAATTCTGCAATAAGGAAGGAACTGGGCAAGATTTGAAATGTTTTAACAAAGGATTCGAGGGACTCTTGCATTTTGGATCTTTATTTTGTCCACTCGAGTTAGATAATAGACTTTCTCCTGTGAATATAGAGCTGTAATATTAGGCCATGATCTGTTTACTTGTTCATCTTCTGTTCAATACATTTGCTGAGTAAATTGAAAACCAGATTTGCAGGCGTGATGCTCTATTCACACATCGAAGGTGAGGGAATGCTGTGGGGCACACGTTAAGTCCAGTAGCTGAAAGCAATTAACAGACTGGGTTAAATGATTCCGGGCATGTGAAGAAACGTTGCATAGAAACTAGAATTGTCTGTTGTGAATTTCTATCTTGTACTTACAGTGATGACTTTTGTAAACTCATTTTACAGGGTATTAGAAGAGGAGGATTTACAGATGAGAAACTCAAACCAAACATCACATCAAGATCTGACAGAGTCACTCAAGTCATCAGGACCAGAATATCATCGGCTTTTGAATGTGGAAGGAGAAATGTTTGTTTGTTCTGTCTGTGGGAGAGGATTTCAAACATCAGTGTGACTGGATAAGCACCGAGACACGCACACCCGAGTGAGAGTGTTTCAGTGCACTGACTGTGGAAAGAGCTTTAATCAGTTACAAATCCTGAAAAAACATCGCACCGTTCACAGCGGGGAGAAACTGTACACTAGTTCTTTGTGTGGATGAGGCTTCAACTGATCATCCAACCTGGAGAGACACATGGACATCCGCACCATGGAGAAACCGTGGAAATGTGAGGGCTGTGGGAATAGATTCAATTACCCATCTCAGCTGGAAACTCATCAACGATTTCACACTGCGGTGAGGCCATTCACCTGCTGTGTGTGAGAAGGGATTTGCTCAGTTATCCAACCTGCTGAATCACCAGCGAGTTCACACCGGGGAGAGGCCGTTCACCTGCTCCGTTTTTGGGAAGGGATTCACTCTGTTCGTCTGTCTCCAGATACACCAGCGAGTTCACACTGAGAAGAGGCCGTTCAGCTGCTCTGTCTGTGGGAAGAGATTCACTCAGTCATCCCACTTGCTGGTACACAACAAGCGAGTTCACACGAAGGAGAGACCGTTTCCTTGCTCCGTGTGTGTGAAGGGATTCACTGTATCATCCGACCGCTTGAAACACCAACAAGTTCACAATTGATTGCAGGGGTTGGATTCTGCTGTTAATTACACCCAAGACAGAACTATGTTAATTCTGGAAATTGGGATTTGTCTCTGCCTGTAACTGGGCTATAGTTTGATAATCTGTATAAATGTCAAATAAATCAATCAGCTTTCTTTTAAACACCGTGTGCCTAGTCCTTGATACCTCAATGACAAGACAAGCTGATTGAGGACTTGTTACGAACTGGGTGGAATCCAGCTTAGAACAGAGTTCCCACAACTTTTTAAAAGATGAATCTACAAGACATCCAAGTCTGACATTCGATTTCAAATTATGGGAAATATTCTGATAATCTGTTACTGTCACGGGGCAAAGCAGCATTGTTACTTTAACATCAGTTTAATCAAACTCAATGGGCAATCTGATCTCCAAAGGGAAACGTCTTCTTAAAGCTGATGGTGGCGGCAGTTCTGCAGCTCCTTTCTCACTGTGAGTTCATTCTTTATTTCTTCATTCATTCTCGGGATGTGGGCGAGCCAGGTCGGCATTTATTGCCCATCCTTAATTGCCCCTTTAGAAGGTGGTGGTGAGCCGCTGTCTTCTTGAACCATGCTGCAGTCTATGTGCTGAGGTCAGGCTGGTGTGTGACTTGGAGGGGAACTTGGAGGAGCTGGTCTTTCCATGGACCTGATGTCCTTGTCCTTCTACATGGTGGAGATTATGGGTTTAGAAGGTGCAGTCGCAGAAGCCTTGTTGACTTGCTGCTGTTGATGGTGACACAGTGGTCCTCATGTTTTTAATCCAGGACAGGCCTCAGCCCAGTCATTTGTTCCCAATCTTGATGCAGTGGTTCAAGAGATGACAGGTATCTGGAGCAGTATCGAGAGGTGCTGGGTATCAGGAGCAGTATCTGGGATGGGTGGGGCAGTAAGCTGTGCCGAGAACACAAAGCATCTGCAAAAGGATATGGACAGGTTAAGAGAGTGGGCAATAAGGTGGCAGATGGAGCATAATGTGGGGGACTGTGAGGTTATTCACTTTAGTAGGAAGGACAGAAAAACTGAATGTTTTAAGTTGTGAGTAAATGTTGGGTGTTCCGAGAGGCTTGGGTGTCCTCGTACAGGAAACACACAGTTGGCATGCAGGTACAGCAAGCAATTAGGAAGGTGAATGGCATGTTGGCCTTTATTGCAAGGGGTTTGGAGTACAAGAGTGAGAAAGTCTTACTACAATTGTACAGGGCTTTGGTGAGGCCACAGAGGCGGTCCAACGAAGGTTCACCAGATTGATCCCTGGGATGAGAGGGTTGTTCTATGAGGAGAGATTGAGTAGATTATACTCTCTGGAGTTTAGAAGAATGAGAGAGGATCTCATTGAAAAATATTAGATTCTGAGGGGGATTGACAGGGTAGATGCTGAGAGGTTGCTTCCCCTGGCTGGAGAATCCAGAAATAGGGGCATAGTGTCAGGATAAGGGGTATGCTTTTTCAGACCAAGTTGAGGAGGAATGTCTTCACTCAGAGGGTTGTGAATCTTGGGAATTCTCTACCTAAAAGGACTGTGGATGCCGAGTCATTGAGTATATCCAAGGCTAAGATAGATAGATTTATGGACTCTAGGGGAATCACGGGACTATGGGGAACAGGCCTGAAAGTAGAATTGAGGTCGATGATAATCCATGATCTTATCGAGTGACAGAGCAGCCTCCAAGTGCTTCCAATTCTTATGCTCTTCTGTTCTTAACTAGTTTCCAGAGACTGAAGGGTGTGTAACCAGAGGACATAGTTTTAACTAGCGAAAGAATCAGAGGCGAAATGAGGAAAGTAAGTACGCAGTGAGCTGTTATGATCTGGAATACACGGCCTGAAAGGGTGCCAGGAGCAGATTCAGTAATAAGTTTCTAAAGGGAATTGAGTAAATACTTGAATTGGAAAAAATGCAGGGCTATTGGGAAAGAGTAGGGGGAATGGGACTAATTGGGATATTGGGAAGGAGCAGAGGGAGTGGGACAAATTGGGATATTGGGAAGGAGCAGGGGGAGTAGGACTAATTGGGATATTGGGAAGGAGCAGGTGGAGTGGGATAATTGGTTAGATCTTTCACATGAGTTCCAGCACAGGCACCAGTGGGCTGGATGTACACGATCTGAAATGTATCATTCTTCGACTCTGTGATTCAGTAACTACATCATGTCTCTGTTTATATTACACTACACCCTGTCTCTGTTCATATTATACTAGACCCTGTCTCTGTTTATATTACACTAGGCCCTGTCTCTGTTTATATTACACTAGACCCTGTCTCTGTTTATATTACACTAGACCCTGTCTCTGTTTATATTACACTAGACCCTGTCTCTGTTTATATTACACTAGACCCTGTCTCTGTTTATATTACACTAGACCCTGTCTCTGTTTATATTAACTCGACCCTGTCTCTATTTATATTACACTAGACCCTGTCTCTGTTTATATTACACGAGACCCTGTCTCTGTTTATATTACACGAGACCCTGTCTCTGTTTATATTAAACTAGATCCTGTCTCTGTTTATATTACACTAGACCCTGTCTCTGTTTATATTACACTAGGCCCTGTCTCTGTTCATATTACACTAGGCCCTGTCTCTGTTCATATTACACTAGGCCCTGTCTCTGTTTATATTACACTAGGCCCTGTCTCTGTTTATATTACACTAGGCCCTGTCTCTGTTTATATTACACTAGGCCCTGTCTCTGTTTATATTACACTAGGCCCTGTCTCTGTTTATATTACACTAGGCCCTGTCTCTGTTTATATTACACTAGGCCCTGTCTCTGTTTATATTACACTAGGCCCTGTCTCTGTTTATATTACACTAGGCCCTGTCTCTGTTTATATTACACTAGGCCCTGTCTCTGTTTATATTACACTAGGCCCTGTCTCTGTTTATATTACACTAGACCATGTCTCTGTTTATATTACACTAGGCCCTGTCTCTGTTTATATTAAATTAGATCCTGTCTCTGTTTATATTACACTAGACCCTGTCTCTGTTTATATTACACTAGACCCTGTCTGTGTTTATATTACACTAGGCCCTGTCGTGTTTATATTACACTAGGCCCTGTCTCTGTTTATATTACACTAGGCCCTGTCTCTGTTTATATTACACTAGGCCCTGTCTCTGTTTATATTACACTAGGCCCTGTCTCTGTTTATATTACACTAGGCCCTGTCTCTGTTTATATTACACTAGGCCCTGTCTCTGTTTATATTACACTAGGCCCTGTCTCTGTTTATATTACACTAGGCCCTGTCTCTGTTTATATTACACTAGGCCCTGTCTCTGTTTATATTTCTCCTGACCCTGTCTCTGTTTATATTAAATTAGATCCTGTCTCTGTTTATATTACACTAGACCCTGTCTCTGTTTATATTACACTATACCCTGTCTGTGTTTATATTACACTAGGCCCTGTCTCTGTTTATATTACACTAGGCCCTGTCTCTGTTTATATTACACTAGGCCCTGTCTCTGTTTATATTACACTAGGCCCTGTCTCTGTTTATATTACACTAGGCCCTGTCTCTGTTTATATTACACTAGGCCCTGTCTCTGTTTATATTACACTAGGCCCTGTCTCTGTTTATATTACACTAGGCCCTGTCTCTGTTTATATTACACTAGGCCCTGTCTCTGTTTATATTACACTAGGCCCTGTCTCTGTTTATATTACACTAGGCCCTGTCTCTGTTTATATTACACTAGGCCCTGTCTCTGTTTATATTACACTAGGCCCTGTCTCTGTTTATATTACACTAGACCATGTCTCTGTTTATATTACACTAGGCCCTGTCTCTGTTTATATTAAATTAGATCCTGTCTCTGTTTATATTACACTAGACCCTGTCTCTGTTTATATTACACTAGACCCTGTCTGTGTTTATATTACACTAGGCCCTGTCGTGTTTATATTACACTAGGCCCTGTCTCTGTTTATATTACACTAGGCCCTGTCTCTGTTTATATTACACTAGGCCCTGTCTCTGTTTATATTACACTAGGCCCTGTCTCTGTTTATATTACACTAGGCCCTGTCTCTGTTTATATTACACTAGGCCCTGTCTCTGTTTATATTACACTAGGCCCTGTCTCTGTTTATATTACACTAGGCCCTGTCTCTGTTTATATTACACTAGGCCCTGTCTCTGTTTATATTACACTAGGCCCTGTCTCTGTTTATATTTCTCCTGACCCTGTCTCTGTTTATATTAAATTAGATCCTGTCTCTGTTTATATTACACTAGACCCTGTCTCTGTTTATATTACACTATACCCTGTCTGTGTTTATATTACACTAGGCCCTGTCTGTGTTTATATTACACTAGGCCCTGTCTCTGTTTATATCACACTAGGCTCTGTCTCTGTTTATATTTCTCCTGACCCTGTCTCTGTTTATATTAAATTAGATCCTGTCTCTGTTTATATTACACTAGACCCTGTCTCTGTTTATATTACACTATACCCTGTCTCTGTTTATATTACACTAGACCCTGTCTCTGTTTATATTACACTAGACCCTGTCTGTGTTTATATTACACTAGGCCCTGTCGTGTTTATATTACACTAGGCCCTGTCTCTGTTTATATTACACTAGGCCCTGTCTCTGTTTAGATTACACTACACCCTGTCTCTGTTTATATTACACTAGTCCATGTCTCTGTTTATATTACACTAGACCCTGTCTCTGTTTATATTACACGAGACCCTGTCTCTGTTTATATTACACTAGACCCTGTCTCTGTTTATATTACACTAGACCCTGTCTCTGTTTATATTACACTAGACCCTGTCTCTGTTTATATTACACTAGGCCATGTCTCTGTTTATATTACACTAGGCCCTGTCTCTGTTTATATTACACTAGGCCCTGTCTCTGTTTATATTACACTAGGCCCTGTCTCTGTTTATATTACACTAGGCCCTGTCTCTGTTTATATTACACTAGACCATGTCTCTGTTTATATTACACTCGGCCCTGCCTCTGTTTATATTACACTCGACCCTGTCTCTGTTTATATTACACTTGGCCCTGTCTCTGTTTATAGTACACTAGATCCTGTCCGTGTTTATATTAAATTAGATCCTGTCTCTGTTTATATTGCACTGGACCCTGTCTCTGTTTCTATTACACTATACCCTGTCTCTGTTTATATTACACGAGACCCTGTCTGTGTTTATATTACACTATACCCTGTCTCTGTTTATATTACACTACACCCTGTCTCTATTTATATTACACTAGACCCTGTCTCTGTTTATATTACACTAGACCCTGTCTCTGTTTATATTACACTACACCCTGGTTCTGGGGGAGGTGGGACCAGTACAAACCGGACGGTCTGCACCTGGACAGGACTGGAACCAATGTCCTAGGGGGAGTGTTTGCTAGTGCTGTTGGGGAGGATTTAAACTAATATGGCAGGGGGATGGGAACCAATGCAGGGAGACAGAGGGAAACAAAAAGGAGCCAAAAGCAAAAGACAGAAAGGAGATGAGGAAAAGTGTAGGGCAGAGAAACCCAAGGCAAAGAACAAAAAGGGCCACTGTACAGCAAAATTCTAAAAGGACAAAGGGTGTTAATAAAACAAGCCTGAAGGCTTTGTGTCTTAATGCAAGGAGTATCCGCAATAAGGTGGATGAATTAATTGTGCAAATAGATGTTAACAAATATGATGTGATTGGGATTACGGAGACGTGGCTCCAGGATGATCAGGGCTGGGAACTCAACATTCAGGGGTATTCAACATTCAGGAAGGATAGAATAAAAGGAAAAGGAGGTGGGGTAGCATTGCTGGTTAAAGAGGAGATTAATGCAATAGTTAGGAAAGACATTAGCTTGGATGATGTGGAATCTATATGGGTAGAGCTGCAGAACACCAAAGGGCAAAAAACGTTAGTAGGAGTTGTGTACAGACCTCCAAACAGTAGTAGGGATGTTGGGGAGGGCATCAAACAGGAAATTAGGGGTGCATGCAATAAAGGTGTAGCAGTTATAATGGGTGACTTTAATATGCACATAGATTGGGCTAGCCAAACTGGAAGCAATACGGTGGAGGAGGATTTCCTGGAGTGCATAAGGGATGGTTTTCTAGACCAATATGTTGAGGAACCAACTAGGGGGGAGGCCATCTCAGACTGGGTGTTGTGTAATGAGAGAGGATTAATTAGCAATCTCATTGTGCGAGGCCCCTTGGGGAAGAGTGACCATAATATGGTGGAATTCTGCATTAGGATGGAGAATGAAACAGTAATTTCAGAGACCATGGTCCAGAACTTAAAGAAGGGTAACTTTGAAGGTATGAGGCGTGAATTGGCTAGGATAGATTGGCGAATGATACTTAGGGGGTTGACTGTGGATGGGCAATGGCAGACATTTAGAGACCGCATGGATGAAGTACAACAATTGTACATTCCTGTCTGGCGTAAAAATAAAAAGGGGAAGGTGGCTCAACCGTGGCTATCTAGGGAAATCAGGGATAGTATTAAAGCCAAGGAAGTGGCATACAAATTGGCCAGAAATAGCAGCGAACCTGGGGACTGGGAGAAATTTAGAACTCAGCAGAGGAGGACAAAGGGTTTGATTAGGACAGGGAAAATGGAGTACGAGAAGAAGCTTGCAGGGAACATTAAGGCGGATTGCAAAAGTTTCTATAGGTATGTAAAGAGAAAAAGGTTGGTGAAGACAAACGTAGGTCCCCTGCAGTCAGAATCAGGGGAAGTCATAACGGGGAACAAAGAAATGGCGGATCAATTGAACAAGTACTTTGGTTCGGTATTCACTAAGGAGGATACAAACAACCTTCCGGATATAAAAGGGGTCAGAGGGTCTAGTAAGGAAGAGGAACTGAGGGAAATCTTTATTAGTCGGGAAATTGTGTTGGGGAAATTGATGGGATTGAAGGCCGATAAATCCCCAGGGCCTGATGGCCTGCATCCTAGAGTACTTAAGGAGGTGGCCTTGGAAATAGCGGATGCATTGACAGTCATTTTCCAACATTCCATTGACTCTGGATCAGTTCCTATGGAGTGGAGGGTAGCCAATGTAACCCCACTTTTTAAAAAAGGAGGGAGAGAGAAAACAGGGAATTATAGACCGGTCAGCCTGACCTCAGTAGTGGGTAAAATGATGGAATCAATTATTAAGGATGTCATAGCAGTGCATCTGGAAAATGGTGACATGATAGGTCGAAGTCAGCATGGATTTGTGAAAGGGAAATCATGCTTGACAAATCTTCTGGAATTTTTTGAGGATGTTTCCAGTAAAGTGGACAAAGGAGAACCAGTTGATGTGGTATATTTGGACTTTCAGAAGGCTTTCGACAAGGTCCCACACAAGAGATTAATGTGCAAAGTTAAAGCACATGGGATTGGGGGCAGTGTGCTGACGTGGATTGAGAACTGGTTGTCAGACAGGAAGCAAAGAGTAGGAGTAAACGGGTACTTTTCAGAATGGCAGGCAGTGACTAGTGGAGTGCCGCAAGGTTCTGTGCTGGGGCCCCAGCTGTTTACATTGTACATTAATGATTTAGACGAGGGGATTAAATGCAGTATCTCCAAATTTGCGGATGATACTAAGTTGGGTGGCAGTGTGAGCTGCGAGGAGGATGCTATTAGGCTGCAGAGTGACTTGGATAGGTTAGGTGAGTGGGCAAATGCATGGCAGATGAAGTATAATGTGGATAAATGTGAGGTTATCCACTTTGGTGGTAAAAACAGAGAGACAGACTATTATCTGAATGGTGACAGATTAGGAAAAGGGAAGGTGCAACGAGACCTGGGTGTCATGGTACATCAGTCATTGAAGGTTGGCATGCAGGTACAGCAGGCGGTTAAGAAAGCAAATGGCATGTTGGCCTTCATAGCGAGGGGATTTGAATACAGGGGCAGGGAGGTGTTGCTACAGTTGTACAGGGCCTTGGTGAGGCCACACCTGGAGTATTGTGTACAGTTTTGGTCTCCTAACTTGAGGAAGGACATTCTTGCTATTGAGGGAGTGCAGCGAAGGTTCACCAGACTGATTCCCGGGATGGCGGGACTGACCTATCAAGAAAGATTGGATCAATTGGGCTTGTATTCACTGGAGTTCAGAAGAATGAGAGGGGACCTCATAGAAACGTTTAAAATTCTGACGGGTTTAGACAGGTTAGATGCAGAAAGAATGTTCCCAATGTTGGGGAGGTCCAGAACCAGGGGTCACAGTCTGAGGATAAGGGGTAAGCCATTTAGGACCGAGATGAGGAGAAACTTCTTCACCCAGAGAGTGGTGAACCTGTGGAATTCTCTACCACAGAAAGTAGTTGAGGCCAATTCACTAAATATATTCAAAAGGGAGTTAGATGAAGTCCTTACTACTCGGGGGATCAAGGGTTATGGCGAGAAAGCAGGAAGGGGGTACTGAAGTTTCATGTTCAGCCATGAACTCATTGAATGGCGGTGCAGGCTAGAAGGGCTGAATGGCCTGCTCCTGCACCTATTTTCTATGTTTCTATGTTTCTATTTATATTACACTAGACCCTGTCTCTGTTTATATTACACTCGACCCTATCCCTGTTTATATTTCTCTCGACCCTGTCTCTGTTTATATTATACTAGACCCTGTCTCTGTTTGTATTACACTAGAACCTGTCTCTGTTTATATTAAACTAGACCCTGTCTCTGTTTATATTACACTAGACCCTATCTCAGTTTATATTAAATTAGATCCTGTCTTTGTTTATATCACACTAGGCCCTGTCTCTGTTTATATTACACTAGGCCCTGTCTCTGTTTATATTACACTAGGCCCTGACTCTGTTTATATTACACTAGACCCTGTCACTGTTTATATTACACTAGACCCTATCTCTGTTTATATTTCTCCTGAACCTGTCTCTGTTTATATTAAATTAGATCCTGTCTCTGTTTATATTACACTAGACCCTGTCTGTGTTTATATTACACTAGGCCCTGTCTCTGTTTAGATTACACTACACCCTGTCTCTGTTTATATTACACTACACCCTGTCTCTGTTTATATTACACTAGACCCTGTCTCTGTTTATATTACACTAGACCCTGTCTGTGTTTATATTACACTATACCCTGTCTCTGTTTATATTACACTAGACCCTGTCTCTATTTATATTACACTAGACCCTGTCTCTGTTTATATTACACTACACCCTGTCTCTATTTATATTACACTAGACCCTGTCTCTATTTATATTACACTCGACCCTATCCCTGTTTATATTTCTCTCGACCCTGTCTCTGTTTATATTATACTAGACCCTGTCTCTGTTTGTATTACACTAGACCCTGACTCTGTTTATATTATACTAGACCCTGTCACTGTTTATATTACACTAGACCCTATCTCTGTTTATATTTCTCCTGAACCTGTCTCTGTTTATATTAAATTAGATCCTGTCTCTGTTTATATTACACTAGACCCTGTTGTGTTTATATTACACTAGGCCCTGTCTCTGTTTAGATTACACTACACCCTGTCTCTGTTTATATTACACTACACCCTGTCTCTATTTATATTACACTAGACCCTGTCTCTATTTATATTACACTAGACCCTGTCTCTGTTTATATTACACTAGTCCACGTCTCTGTTTATATTATACTAGACCCTGTCTCTGCTTATATTACACGAGACCCTGTCTCTGTTTATATTACACTCGACCCTGTCTCTGTTTATATTTCTCTCGACCCTGTCTCTGTTTATATTACACAAGACTCTGTCTCTGTTTATATTACACTAGGCCCTGTCTGTGTTTATATTACACTAGGCCCTGTCCCTGTTTATGTTACACTAGGCCCTGTCCCTGTTTATAATACACTAGACCCTGTCTCTGTTTATATTACACTGGACCCTGTCTCTGTTAATATTGCACCACACTCTGTCTCTGTATTCCACTAGATCCTGTATCTGTTTACATCACTCTGGGCCCTGTAGCAGTTATTACTGCACTAGACCCTGTCTCTGTTTATATTACATGAGGCCCTAACTCATTTACTTGACACGATTCCCTTTCTCACTTTATATTACAATACAACCTCTCTCAGCTAATACTGAACCCGGTCTTGCATCTGTAAGATATAGAGACAGATGATAGATAGAGGAATTTATAAATATTGATATAAAGATATGTATTTGCATGTGTGAAAGAATGCAATCATTTTGTTTTTTTTTTTACTTAGAAGCAGGTTTATTCTTGTTAATAGCTATCAGCAGCTGTGGGCAATGTCCTATTGATCTGGTATTGTGTGGGTAATATTTGTGTTGAGAGGATGGGGTGAATCTTGTAACAATCTCCCAGAGATGGACTGGGATTGAGGGACAGGACTGAAGGGGAGCAATTCACTTTGCCCTACTTAGTGGCACTCTGTGTGTTAAAGGTTACTAATTCACACTGTGTCCTGTGCCAACTGTTCACAGATTTTAATGCTAAGGATTGTTTTTCCTGCAGTGTTTTCCATTGAGCTTTGCCTGGCCCACTGATTGTGTCAGACAGAGCCTGGAACCGGGACCTTACAGCACCGCCGGATGGGCAGCCGCAGGGTCCTAATGTCCGCTGGGTTCACTAACTCTCATCTGGTTAAGAGAAACAACTGGGAAAAAAAGCACACACCTCACTCTATATATGTGGGGTGTGTGGGTGTATAAAGTACATCATAATGTTTGCAAGTGCATTCTGCAAAAATAAATGATTATCTTCACCAGTTATTTTTCACCATTTTATATCCTTTTATTCAGAATGTAATTGCAGATAGTTTAATATCATTCCCATTTATTGATAACCCATTGTCTTGTTTAGAAAGTGATGTCACACTGACCATTCCGTTACCAAGGTGACCATGTCTGTCCACAGTATTCAGTGGGAAAGGGGATTCAATCACACTGAGGATAATGAGCAGCACACACTGGTCTCTGCACTGATCGCCTCACCATCACACACAATCTCCTGATATACACCTGGAGTGTGTGATGATTGGTGTAAGTGATGGTAAAAATAAAACTACCTGTACGTGGCATGAAGTTAATAAACCTGTAATTCTCTGCCCAAATAGTTCCCTCATTTGAAAAGAATGAAACACTTTTTACTCTCGAGAGTGGGAGAGCTATAGTGGTAGGGGGTTCAATTGTAAGGGGAATAGATAGACGTTTCTGCGGCCGTACTCAAGACTCCAGGATGGTATGTTGCCTCCCTGGTGCAAAGGTCAAAGATGTCTCAGAGCGGGACATTTTGGAGGGGGGTGGGGGGTGAACAGCCAGTTGTCGTGGTGCATATAGGTACCAACGATATAGGAAAAAAATGGGATGAGGTCCTACAAGCTGAATTTATGGAGCTAGGAGTTAAATTTAAAAAGTAGGACCTCAAAGGTAGTAATCTTAGGATGGCTGCCAGTGCCACGTGTTAGTCAGAGCAGGATAGCTCAGATGAATACGTGGCTTGAAGAGTGGTCAGAAGGGAGGGATTCAAATTCCTGGGACATTGGAACCGGTTCTGGGGGAGGTGGGACCAGTACAAACAGGACGGTCTGCACCAGGGCAGGATTGGAACCAACGTCCTCGGGGGTGTGTTTGCAAGTGCTGTTGGGAGGTGTTAAACTAATATGGCAGGGGGATGAGAACCTATGCAGGGAGACAGAGGGAAGTAGAATGGGGGCAGAAGCAAAAGATAGAAGAAGAATAGTAAAAGTGGAGGGCAGAGAAACCCAAGGCAAAAATCAAAAAGGGCCATATTACAACAAAATTCTAAAGGGGCAAAGTGTCTTAAAAAGGCAAGCCTGAAGGCTCTGTGCCTCAATGCGAGGAGTATTTGGAATAAGGTGGACGAATTAACTGCACAGGCAGCAATGAATGAATATGATATCATTGGCATCACAGAGACATGGCTCTAGGGTGACCAAGGCTGGGAACTCAACATCCAGGGGTCTTCAACATTCAAGAAGGATAGACAGAAAGGAAAAGAAGGTGGGGTAGCATTGCTGGTTAAAGAGGAAATTAACGCAATAGTAAGGAAGGACATTAGCTTGGATGATGTGGAATCTGTATGGGTGGAGCTGCGGAATACCAAAGGGCAGAAAACATTAGTGGGAGTTGTGTACAGACCACCAAACAGTAGCAGTGAGGTTGGGGACAGCATCAAACAAGAGATTATGGATGCATGCAATAAACATACAGCAGTTATCATAGGTGACTTTAATCTACATATAGATTGGGCTAACCAAACTAGTAGCAATACGGTGGAGGAGGATTTCCTGGAATGTATTAGGGATGGTTTTCTGGACCAATACGTCGAGGAACCAAGTAGAGGTCATCCTAGACTCGATGATGTGTAATGAGAAAGGACTAATTAGCAATCTTGTTGTGCGAGGCCCCTTGGGGAAGAGTGACCATAATATGGTAGAATTCTTCATTAAGATGGAGAGTGATACAATTAATTCAGAGACCAGGGTCCTGAACTTAAGGAATTTAAACTGGCAGATGATATTTAAAGGGTTGACGGTGGATAGGCAATGGCAAACATTTAAAGATCACATGGCTGAACTTCAACAATTGTACATCCCTGTCTGGAGTAAAAATAAAACGGGGAAAGTGGTTCAACCATGGCTAACAAGGGAAATTAAGGATAGTGTTAAATCCAAAGAAGAGGCATATAAATTGGCCAGAAAAAGCAGCAATTCTGAGGGCTGGGAGATATTTAGAATTCAGCAGAGGAGGATAAAGGGTTTAATTAGGAGAGGGAAAATGAGAGGAAGCTGGCCAGGAACATAAAAACTGACTGCAAAAACTTCTATAGATATGTGAAAAGGAAAAGATTAGTGAAGACAAACGTAGGTCCCTTGCAGTCACATTCAGGTGAATTTATAATGGGGAACAAAGAAATGGCAGACCAGTTGAACAAATACTTTGGTTCTGGCTTCACGAAGGAAGACACAAATAACCTTCAGGAAGTACAAGGGGACCGAGGGTCTAGTGAAAAGAAGGAACTGAAGGATATCCTTATTAGGCGGGAAATTGCGTTCAGGAAGTTGATGGGATTGAAGGCCGATAAATCCCCGGGATAAATCCCCGGCCCTAGAAATAGTGGATGCATTGGGGATCATTTTCCAACAGTCTATCGACTCTGGATCATTTCCTATGTGCTGGAGGGTAGCTAATGTAACACCACTTTTTAAAAAAGGAGGGAGAGAGAAAACAGGTAATTATAGACCAGTTATGCTGACATCAGTAGTGGGGAAAATGTTGGAATCAATTATTAAAGATGAAATAACAGCGCATTTGGAAAGCAGTGATAGGATCGGTCCAAATCAACATGGATTTATGAAAGAGCAATCATGCTTGACAAATCTTTTGGAATTTATTAAGGATGCAACTAGTAGAGTGGACAAGGGAGAACCAGTGGATGTGGTGTATTTGGACTTTCAAAAGGCTTTTGACAAGGTCCCACACAAGAGATTGGTGTGCAAAATTAAAGCACATGGTATTGGTGGTTATGCACTTACGTGGATAGAGAACTGGTTGGCAGATAGGAAGCCGAGAGTCGGGATAAACGGGTCCTTTTCAGAATGCCAGGCAGTGACGAGTGGTGTGCCGCAGGGCTCATTGCTGGGATCCCAGCTATTTATAATATACATTAATGATTTGGATGAAGGAATAAGAACATAAGAACATAAGAATTAGGAACAGGAGAAGGCCATCTAGCCCCTCGAGCCTGCTCCGCCACTTAACAATATGATGGCTGATCTGGCCGTGGACTCAGCTCCACTTACCCGCCCGCTCCCCATAACCCTTAATTCCATTATTGGTTAAAAATCTATCTATCTGTGACTTGAATACATTCAATGAGCTAGCCTCAACTGCTTCCCTGGGCAGAGAATTCCACAGATTCACAACCCTCTGGGAGAAGAAATTCCTTCTCAACTCGATTTTAAATTGGCTCCTCTGTATTTTGAGGCTGTGCCCCCAAGTTCTCGTCTTCCCGACCAGCAGAAACAACCTCTCTGCCTCTATCGTGTCTATCCCTTTCATTATTTTAAATGTTTCCATAAGATCACCCCTCATCCTTCTGAACTCCAACGAGTAAAGACCCAGTCTACTCAATCTATCATCATAAGGTAACCCCCTCATCTCTGGAATCAGCCGAGTGAATCGTCTCTGTACCCCCTCCAAAATTAGTATATCCTTCCTTAAGTAAGGTGACCAAAACTGCACGCAGTACTCCAGGTGCGGCCTCACCAATACCCTGTACAGTTGCAGCAGGACCTCCCTGCTTTTGTACTCCATCCCTCTCGCAATGAAGGCCAACATTCCATTTGCCTTCCTGATTACCTGCTGCACCTGCAAATTAACTTTTTGGGATTCATGCACAAGAACCCCCCAGGTCCCTCTGCACCGCAGCATGTTGTAATTTCTCCCCATTCAAATAATATTCCCTTTTACTGTTTTTTTTTTCCAAGGTGAATGACCTCACATTTTCCAACATTGTATTCCATCTGCCAAACCTTAGCCCATTCGCTTAACCTATCTAAATCTCTTTGCTGCCTTTCTGTGTCCTCTACACAACCCGCTTTCCCACTAATCTTAGTGTCATCTGCAAATTTTGTTACACTACACTCTGTCCCCTCTTCCAGGTCATCTATGTATATTGTAAACAGTTGTGGTCCCAGTACCGATCCCTGTGGCACACCACTAACCACTGATTTCCAACCCGAAAAGGACCCATTTATCCCGACTCTGCTTTCTGTTCGCCAGCCAATTCTCTATCCATGCAAATACATTTCCTCTGACTCCGCGTACCTTTATCTTCTGCAGTAACCTTTTGTGTGGCACCTTATCGAATGCCTTTTGGAAATCTAAATACACCACATCCATCAGTACGCCTCTATCCACCATGCTCGTGATATCCTCAAAGAATTCCAGTAGATCAGTTAAACATGATTTCCCCTTCATGAATCCATGCTGCGTCTGTTTGATTGCACTATTCCTATCTAGATGTCCCGCTATTTCTTCCTTAATGATAGCTTCAAGCATTTTCCCCACTACAGATGTTAAACTAACCGGCCAATAGTTACCTGCCTTTTGTCTGCCCCCTTTTTTAAACGGAGGCGTTACATTAACTGCTTTCCAATTCGCTGGTCCCTCCCCAGAGTCCAGAGAATTTTTGTAGATTAGAAACATAGAAACATAGAAAATAGGTGCAGGAGTAGGCCATTCGGCCCTTCTAGCCTGCACCGCCATTCAATGAGTTCATGGCTGAACATGCAACTTCAGTACCCCATTCCTGCTTTCTCACCATACCCCTTGATTCCCCTAGTAGTAAGGACTTCATCTAACTCCTTTTTGAATATATTTAGTGAATTGGCCTCAACAACTTTCTGTGGTAGAGAATTCCACAGGTTCACCACTCTCTGGGTGAAGAAATTCCTCCTCATCTCGGTCCTAAATGGCTTCCCCCTTATCCTTAGACTGTGTCCCCTGGTTCTGGACTTCCCCAACATTGGGAACATTCTTCCTGCATCTAACCTGTCTAACCCCGTCAGAATTTTAAACGTTTCTATGAGGTCCCCTCTCATTCTTCTGAACTCCAGTGAATACAAGCCCAGTTGATCCAGTCTTTCTTGATAGGTCAGTCCCGCCATCCCGGGAATCAGTCTGGTGAACCTTCGCTGTACTCCCTCAATAGCAAGAATGTCCTTCCTCAGGTTAGGAGACCAAAACTGTACACAATACTCCAGGTGTGGCCTCACCAAGGCCCTGTACAATTGTAGCAACACCTCCCTGCCCTTGTACTCAAATCCCCTCGCTATGAAGGCCAACATGCCATTTGCTTTCTTAACCGCCTGCTGTACCTGCATGCCAACCTTCAATGACTGATGTACCATGACACCCAGGTCTCTTTGCACCTGCCCTTTTCCTAATCTGTCACCATTCAGATAATAGTCTGTCTCTCTGTTTTTACCACCAAAGTGGATAACCTCACATTTATCCACATTATACTTCATCTGCCATGCATTTGCCCACTCACCTAACCTATCCAAGTCGCTCTGCAGCCTCATAGAATCCTCCTTGCAGCTCACACTGCCACCCAACTTAGTGTCATCCGCAAATTTGGAGATACTACATTTAATCCCCTCGTCTAAATCATTAATGTACAGTGTAAACAGCTGGGGCCCCAGCACAGAACCTTGCGGTACCCCACTAGTCACTGCCTGCCATTCTGAAAAGTCCCCATTTACTCCTACTCTTTGCTTCCTGTCTGACAACCAGTTCTCAATCCATGTCAGCACACTACCCCCAATCCCATGTGCTTTAACTTTGCACATTAATCTCTTGTGTGGGACCTTGTCGAAAGCCTTCTGAAAGTCCAAATATACCACATCAACTGGTTCTCCCTTGTCCACTTTACTGGAAACATCCTCAAAAAATTCCAGAAGATTTGTCAAGCATGATTTCCCTTTCACAAATCCATGCTGACTTGGACCTATCATATTACCTCTTTCCAAATGCACTGCGATGACATCCTTAATAATTGATTCCATCATTTTACCCACTACCGATGTCAGGCTGACCGGTCTGTAATTCCCTGTTTTCTCTCTCCCTCCTTTTTTAAAAAGTGGGGTTACATTGGCTACCCTCCACTCCATAGGAACTGATCCAGAGTCAATGGAATGTTGGAAAATGACTGTCAATGCATCCACTATTTCCAAGGCCACCTCCTTAAGTACTCTGGGATGCAGTCCATCAGGCCCTGGGGATTTATCGACCTTCAATCCCATCAATTTCCCCAACACAATTTCCCGACTAATAAGGATTTCCCTCAGTTCCTCCTTACTAGACCCTCCGACCCCTTTTATATCCGGAAGGTTGTTTGTGTCCTCTTTAGTGAATACTGAACCAAAGTACTTGTTCAATTGGTCCGCCATTTCTTTGTTCCCCGTTATGACTTCCCCTGATTCTGACTGCAGGGGACCTACGTTTGTCTTTACTAACCTTTTTCTCTTTACATATCTATAGAAACTTTTGCAATCCGTCTTAATGTTCCCTGCAAGCTTCTTCTCGTACTCCATTTTCCCTGCCCTAATCAAACCCTTTGTCCTCCTCTGCTGAGTTCTAAATTTCTCCCAGTCCCCGGGTTCTCTGCTATTTCTGGCCAATTTGTATGCCACTTCCTTGGCTTTAATGCTATCCCTGATTTCCCTTGATAGCCACGGTTGAGCCACCTTCCCTTTTTTATTTTTATGACAGACAGGAATGTACAATTGTTGTAGTTCATCCATGCGGTCTCTAAATGTCTGCCATTGCCCATCCACAGTCAACCCCTTCAGTATCATTCGCCAATCTATCCTAGCCAATTGACGCCTCATACCTTCAAAGTTACCCTTCTTTAAGTTCTGGACCATGGTCTCTGAATTAACTGTTTCATTCTCCATCCTAATGCAGAATTCCACCATATTATGGTCACTCTTCCCCAAGGGGCCTCGCACAACGAGATTGCTAATTAATCCTCTCTCATTACACAACACCCAGTCTAAGATGGCCTCCTCCCGAGTTGGTTCCTCGACATATTGGTCTAAAAAATCATCCCTTATGCACTCCAGGAAATCCTCCTCCACCGTATTGCTTCCAGTTTGGTTAACCCAATCTATGTGCATATTAAAGTCACCCATTATAACTGCTGCACCTTTATTGCACGCACCCCTAATTTCATGTTTGATGCCCTCCCCAACATCACTACTACTGTTTGGAGGTCTGTACACAACTCCCACTAACGTTTTTTGTCCTTTGGTATTCTGCAGCTCTACCCATATAGATTTCACATCATCCAAGCTAATGTCCTTCCGAACTATTGCCTTAATTTGCTCCTTAACCAGCAATGCTACCCCACCTCCTTTTCCTTTTATTCTATCTTTCCTGAATGTTGAATACCCCTGGATGTTGAGTTCCCAGCCCTGATCATCCTGGAGCCACGTCTCCGTAATCCCAATCACATCATATTTGTTAACATCTATTTGCACAGTTAATTCATCCACTTCATTGCGGATACTCCTTGCATTAAGACACAAAGCCTTCAGGCTTGTTCTTTTAACACCCTTTGTCCTTTTCGAATTTTGCTGTACAGTGGCGCTTTTTGTTCTTTGCCTTGGGTTTCTCTGCCCTCCACTTTTCCTCATCTCCTTTCTGTCTTTTGCTTTTGCCTCCTTTTTGTTTCCCTCTGTCTCCCTGCATTGGTTCCCATCCCCCTGCCATATCAGTTTAAATCCTCCCCAACAGCACTAGCAAACACTCCCCCGAGGACATTGGTTCCGGTCCTGCCCAGGTGCAGACCGTCCGGTTTGTACTGGTCCCACCTCCCCCAGAACCGGTTCCAATGCCCCAGGAATTTGAATCCCTCCCTGTTGCACCACTGCTCAAGCCACGTATTCATCTGCGCTATCCTGCGATTCCTACTCTGACTATCACGTGGCACTGGTAGCAATCCCGAGATTACTACTTTTGAGGTCCTACTTTTTAATTTAGCTCCTAGCTCCCTAAATTCGTTTCGTAGGACCTCATCCCTCTTTTTACCTATGTCGTTGGTACCAATGTGCACCACGACAACTGGCTGTTCTCCCTCCCTTTTTAGAATGTCCTGCACCCGCTCCGAGACATCCTTGACCCTTGCACCAGGGAGGCAACATACCATCCTGGAGTCTCGGTTGCGGCCGCAGAAACGCCTATCTATTCCCCTCACCATTGAATCCCCAATCACTATTGCTCTCCCACTCTTTTTCCTGCCCTCCTGTGCAGCAGAGCCAGCCACGGTGCCATGAACTTGGCTGCTGCTGCCCTCCCCTGATGAGTCATCCCCCTCAACAGTACCCAAAGCAGTGTATCTGTTTTGCAGGGGGATGACCACAGGGGACTCCTGCACTACCTTCCTTGCACTGCTCTTCCTGTTGGTCTTCCATTCCCTATCTGGCTGCGGACCCTTTCCCTGTGGTACGACCAACTCGCTACACGTGATACTCACGTCATTCTCAGCATCGTGGATGCTCCAGAGTGAATCCACCCTCAGCTCCAACTCCGCAACGCGGTCTGTCAGGAGCTGGAGGCGGATACACTTCCC
Source organism: Pristiophorus japonicus (assembly GCF_044704955.1). Taxonomy (NCBI): domain Eukaryota; kingdom Metazoa; phylum Chordata; class Chondrichthyes; family Pristiophoridae; genus Pristiophorus; species Pristiophorus japonicus. The sequence continues at coordinate 359,329 of NW_027254381.1, read as the reverse complement.
GCACACATAATCGTCAGGGACACCGGAAGTGTCCCTGAGTTCCCACATGGTACAGGAGGAGCATAACACCCGACCGAGCTCTCCTGCCATGACTTAACCCTTATATACACTTAAATTGGCAACAACAGTGTTAAAAGTTACTCACTGATATAGAAGAGAAAAAAGAAAAACTACTCACCAATCACCAGCCAATCACTTACCCTCTTGGCTGTGACGTCACCTTTTGATTTCTTTCTTTTTTGCCTTCTCCCTGTAGCTGCACAAGTCACGCCTTTTATAGGCCTCTCCAACGGACCTCCTCGACGCTGGGCCCGACTGCCGCCGACACTGGGCCCCGGACTCCCTGCTGTGCCTTTTATAGGCCTCTCCACGCACCTCCTCGACGCTGGGCCCGACTGCCGCCGACACTGGGCCCCGGACTCCCTGCTGTGCCTTTTATAGGCCTCTCCACACACCTCCTCGACGCTGCTCCCGACTGCCGCCGACGCTGGGCCCCAGACTCCCTGCTGTGCCTTTTATAGGCCGCTCCACGTACCTCCTCGACGCTGCTCCCGACACTGGGCCCCGGACTCCCTGCTGTGCCTTTTATAGGCCTCTCCACGCACCTCCTCGACGCTGCTCCCGACTGCCGCCGACGCTGGGCCCCGGACTCCCTGCTGTGCCTTTTATAGGCCTCTCCACGCACCTCCTCGACGCTGCTCCCGACTGCCGCCGACTCTGGGCCCCGGACTCCCTGCTGTGCCTTTTATAGGCCTCTCCACGCACCTCCTCGACGCTGCTCCCGACTGCCGCCGACTCTGGGCCCCGGACTCCCTGCTGTGCCTTTTATAGGCCTCTCCACACACCTCCTCGACGCTGCTCCCGACTGCCGCCGACACTGGGCCCCGGACTCCCTGCTGTGCCTTTTATAGGCCTCTCCACACACCTCCTCGACGCTGCTCCCGACTGCCGCCGACGCTGGGCCCCGGACTCCCTGCTGTGCCTTTTATAAACCTCACCACGCACCTCCTCGACGCTGCTCCCGACTGCCGCCGACGCTGGGCCCCGGACTCCCTGCTGTGCCTTTTATAGGCCGCTCCACGTACCTCCTCGACGCTGCTCCCGACTGCCGCCGACACTGGGCCCCGGACTCCCTTCCTTGCCTTTTATAGGTCTCTCCACGCACCTCCTCGACGCTGCTCCCGACTGCATCTGCTATAACTTCCGCCATCTCTTTTAATACCCTGGGATGCATTTCATCAGGAACAGGGGACTTGTCTACCTTGAGTCCCATTAGCCTGTCCAGCACTACCCCACTCGTGCTCGTGATTATCTCAATTGAGTATAATATCTCCAAGTTTTCAGATGACATTAAACTGGATTGTGGTTTGAGTTGTGAGGAGGATGCTAAGAGGCTGCAGGGTGACTTGGACAAATTAGGTGAGTGGGCAAATGCATGGCAGATGCAGTATAATGTGGATAAATGTGAGGTTAGAATATTATCTGAATGGCGGCAGATTAGGAAAAAGGGAGGTGCAACGAGACCTGGGTGTCATGGTACATCACTCATTGAAAGTTGGTATGCAGGTACAGCAGGCGGTGAAGAAGGAAAATGGTATGTTGGCCTTCATAGCTCGGGCTTTTGAGTATAGGAGCAGGGAGCTCTTACTGCAGTTGTACAGGGCCTTGGTGTGGCCTCACCTAGAATATTGTGTTCAGTTTTGGTCTCCTAACCTGAGGAAGGACGTTCTTGCTATTGAGGGAGTGCAGCGAAGGTTCACCAGACTGATTCCTGGGATGGCAGGATTGACACATGAGAGACTGGATCAACTGGGCCTTTATGCACTGAAGTTTAGAAGGATGAAAGGGGATCTCATAGAAACGTATAAGATTCTGATGGGACTGGACAGGTTAGATGCAGGAAGAATGTTTCCGATGTTGGGGAAGTCCAGAACCAGGGGACACAGTCTAAGGATAAGGAGTAAGCCATTTAGGACTGAGATGAGGAGAAACTTCTTCATTCAGAATTGTTAACCTGTGGAATTCCCGACCGCAGAGAGTTGTTGATGCCAGTTCATTGGATGTATTCAAGAGGGAGTTAGATATGGTCCTTATAGCTAAAGGCATCAAGGGGTATGGAGAGAAAGCAGGAAAGGAGTATTGAGGTGAATGATCAGCCATGATCTTATGGTGGTGCAGGCTCGAAGGGCCGAATGGCCTACTCCTGCACCTATTTTCTATGTTTCTATGTACAGAAGGATCTGGGGGTTCTTGTACATGAAACTCAAAAAGTTAGCATGCAAGTACAGCAAGTAATCAGGAAGGCAAATGGAATATTGGCCTTTATTGCAAGGGGGGTGGAGTATAAAAGTAGGGAAGTCCTGCTGCAACTGTACAGGGCGTTGGTAAGACCACACCTGGAGTACTGCGCACAGTTTTGGTTTGGAATTGTCTCTATTCCCATGCCGAGTGGATTGCTGCACCAGATGGGAGGGGCAACATTTGGGGACACATTTCCCACTAATTCCCATTTCCCTTCTGTCTGGTGGATAATGGAGGGGCCAGTGTGTGTAATGTGCAAGTCAGTAAGAATTGTCAGCCAGCTCTTTCTAATTGGACATTTTATTCGGTAGAAACTTTCACACACTATTGCAGATTTTGTACGAAAGATCAATTTAGGATTAAAGTAAAAGTTCATAATTTTATTGCAAACTAACTTTCTGTTGAGAGTTGCTGAATTAAGGGGAAAGATAACACACAGCGTTTCTTAAATGGACACTGCAGCCCCGAGAACACAATCAGCAATATATCCAGAATATTAAAGTCCAGCCCAGTTATAGGGTTATCAGCAGAAACAAACCCCAACTGTCAGAATGAACATGGTTCAGTCGGGATGTGATTAACAGCAGTAATAACAGCAGATTCCATTCCCTGCAGTCACTTGTGAACTCGCTGGTGTGTCAGCAGGTTGGATGACCGAGTGAATCGCTTTCCACACTCAGAGCAGGTGAATGGCCTCTCCCCAGTGTGAACCCGCTGGTGCCTGAGCAGGTCAGACGAACAAGTGAATCCCTTCCCACACACGGAGCAGGTGAATGGCCTCTCCCCAGTGTGAACTCGCTGATGTTTCAGCAGGGTGAATGACTGAGTAAATCTCTTCCCGCACTCAGAGCACGTGAATGGCCTCTCCCCAGTGTGAACTCGCTGGTGTCTCAGCAGGTCGGATGAACAAGTGAATCCCTTCCCACACATGGAGCAGGTGAACGGCCTCTCCCCAGTGTGAACTCGCTGGTGTTTCAGCAGGTTGGATGAACAAGTGAATCGCTTCCCACACACGGAGCAGGTGAACGGCCTCTCCCCAGTGTGAACTCGCTGGTGATTTACAAGGTCGTGTGACACATTGAATCCTTTCCCACACTCAGGGCAGGTGAATGGCCTCTCCCCAGTATGAACTCGCTGGTGTGTCAGCAGGTCGGATGAACAAGTGAATCCCTTCCCACACACGGAGCAGGTGAATGGCCTCTCCCCAGTGTGAATTCGCTGGTGTTTCAGCAAGGTGGATGACTGAGTAAATCCCTTCCCACACTCAGAGCACGTGAATGGCCTCTCCCCAGTGTGAACTCGCTGGTGTTTCAGCAGGTCAGATGACTGAGTGAATCCATTTCCACACTCAGTGCAGATGAATGGCCTCTCCCCAGTGTGAACTCGCTGGTGTTTCAGCAGGTTGGATGAACAAGTGAATCCCTTCCCACACTCGGAGCAAGTGAATGGCCTCTCCCCAGTGTGAACTCGCTGGTGATTGACAAGGTCGTATGACACATTGAATCCTTTCCCACACTCAGGGCAGGTGAATGGCCTCTCCCCAGTGTGGACGCGCTGGTGTATCAGCAGGCTGGATGACGTAGTGAATCCTTTCCCACACTCGGAGCAGGTGAACGGCCTCTCCCCAGTGTGAACTCGCTGGTGTGTCATCAGGTCAGATGACTGAGTGAATCCCTTCCCACACTCGGAGCAGGTGAATGGCCTCTCCCCAGTGTGACTGCGTCGATGAATTTTCAGCTTAGACGGTGATCTGAATAGCTTCCCACAGTCACCACATTTCCACGGTTTCTCCATGGTGCGGGTATCCTTGTGACTCTCCAGGTTGGACGATGGGTTGAAGCCTCGCCCACACACACAACACGTTTACAGTTTCTTCGCGCTGTGAATGGTGCGATGTTTTTTCAGGCTGTGTAATTGGTTAAAGCTCTTTCCACAGGCAGTGCACTGGAACACTCACTCGGGTGTGTGTGTCGCGGTGCTTTTCCAGTCACACTGATGTTTGAAATCTTTTCCCACAAACAGAACAGACAAACATTTCTCCTTCCACTTTCAAAGACCGATGATATTCAGGTCCTGATGAATCGACCGACTCCGTCAGATCTTGACGTGATGTTTGATTTGCGTTTCCTGTCTGAAAATCTCCCCTTCTAATATTCTGTAAAAGGAGATAATAAAACTCATCGCTGTCAGTACAAGACAGAAATTCAAGATAGACACATCTAGTTTCCATGGAACATTCTTTCCTTTCTTGTTCTTCCAAAGCTGTAAATCCCTGTCCCACACATTGTCCCTCCTGCTGTGCTGAAATCCAAACCATCACACATTTCTACAGTTTCTCCTCCACTCCCAGTTTTCACCACCAATTCTGGCTGGGTTCAGTTCTACACTCTCTGGTTCCCCTCCCTCCCCACCCCTGAAGGTGCTGAGTCTGGCTGCATTAAGTTCCACATTCACTAGTTTCCCTCCCTCTCTTCCCCTAAAAGTGCTGACTCTGGCTTTGATGAAGGGGACCAGTGGATGTGGTGTATTTGGACTTCCAGAAGGTATTTGACAAGGTGCCACATAAAAGGTTACTGCACAAGATAAAAGTTCATGGGGTTGCGGGTAATATTTTCGCATGGATAGAGGATTGGCTAACTAACAGAAAACAGAGAGTCGGGATAAATTCTCGGGTTGGCAATCAGTAACTTGTGGGGTGCCGCAGGAATCAGTGTTGGGACCCCAACTATTTACAATTTATATTAACGACTTGGGTGAAGAGACCGAGTGTAATGTAGCCAAGGTAGGAGGAAATGCAATGTGCGAGGACACAAAAAACCTGCAAAACGACATAGACAGGCTAAGTGAGTGGGCAAAAATTTGGCAGATGGAGTATAATGTTGGAAAGTGTGAGGTTATGCACTTCGGCAGAAACAAAATGTGAAGAGCAAGTTATTATTTAAATGGAGAAAAATTTGCAGTCCAGTGGTACCTGGGGGGTCCTGCTGCATGAAACACAAAAGGTTAGTATGCAGGTACAGCAAGTGAACAGGAAGGCCAATAGAATCTTGGCCTTTATTGCAAAAGGGGATGGAGTATAAAAGCAGGGAAGTCTTACTACAGTTATACAGGGTATTGGTGAGGCCACACCAAGAATACTGCGTACAGTTTTGGTTTTCATATCTAAGAAAGGATATACTTGCTTTGGAGGAAGTTCAGAGAAGGTTCACGAGGTTGATTCCAGAGATGAGGGGGTTGACCTATGAGAAAAGGTTGAGAAGTTTGGGCCTCTGCTCATTGGAATTCAGAAGAATGAGAGGTGATCTTATCGAAACGTATAAGATTATGAGGGAGCTTGACAAGGTTGATGCAGAGAGGATGTTTCCACTGATATAGGGGAGACTAGAACTAGGGGCATAATCTTAGAATAAGGGGCCGCCCATTTAAAACTGAGATAAGGAGGAATGTCTTCCCTCAAAGGGTTGTAAATCTGTGCCATTTGCTGCCTCAGAGAGCTGTGGAAGCTGGCTCATTGAATAAATTTAAGACACTGGTTCCCCTCCCTCTCCTCTCCTCTCCTGATGGTGCTGACTCTGGCTGGGTTCATTTCCACACTCACTGGTTCCCCTCCCTCTCCTCCACTGAAGGTGCTGACTCTGTCTGGGTACAGTTCTGCACTCACTGGTTCCCTTCCCTCTCCTCCCCTCATAGTGCTGACTGTGGCTGGGTTCAGTTCCATACTCACTGGTTCCCCTCCCTCCCCTGATGGTGCTGACTCTGGCTGGGTTCAGTTCTGCACTCACTGGTTCCTCTCCCTCTCTTCTCCTGAATGTGCTAGATCTGGCCGAGTTCAGTTCTATACTCATTTGTTCCCCTCCCTCTCCCTCCCCTGATGGTGCTGACTCTGGCTGGGTTTAATTCTACAATCACTGGTTTCCTCTCCCTCGCCTCCTCTGAAGTGCTGACTATCTTAGATCTGGTCCTGTGTAATGAGATAGGATTAATAATCAATCTCCGAATAAAGGACCCCCTTGGAATGATCATAGCATGGTTGAATTTCAAATTCAAATGGAGGGCGAGAAAATTGGATCTCAAACCAGCGTTCTAAGCTTAAATGATGGAGATTACAAAGATATGAGGGAAGATTTGGCTAAAGTCAACTGGGAAAATAGATTAAAATGTAGGACAGTTGATGAACAGTGGCGTCCATTTAAGGAAATATTTCGCAACTCTCAGGAAAAATATATTGCAGTGAGGAGGAAAAGGTGTAAAAGAAAAGATATCCATCCGTGGCTAACCAAAGAAATAAAGGGCATACAAAGTGGCCAAAACTATTGGTAGGACAGAAGATTGGGACGCTTTTAAAAGCCAGCAAAGAATGACTAAAAAAATGATTAAGAAAGGGAAGATAGACTATGAAAGTAAACTAGCACGAAATATAAAAACAAATAGCAAGAGTTTCTACAGGTATATAAAAAGGAAAAGAGTGGCTAAAGTAAATGTTGGTCCCTTTGAGGACGAAACCAGGGAATCATTGATGGGGAACATGCAGATGGCAGAAAATCTGAACATATATTTTGTATCAGTCTTTATGGTTGAGGACATTAAAAAATATCCCAACAGTGGATAGTCAAGGGGCTATAGCGGGGGAAGGAACTTACCACAATCATAAAGGAGGTAGTATTCGGACTAAAGGCGGACAAGTCCCCTGGACCTGATGCCTTACATCCTAGAATCTTAAGAGAAGTGGCTGCAGAGATAGTGGATGCATTGTTTGTAATCTACCAACGTTCCCTGGATTCTGGGGCGGTCCCAGCAGATTGGAAAACTGCAAATGTAATGCCCCTATTTAAAAAAGGAGGCAGACAAAAAGCAGGAAACTATAGACCATTCGTCTAACATCTGTGGTTGGGAAAATCCTGGAGTCCAATATTAAGGAAGCAGTAGCGGATCATTTGGAAAAGCATGATTTGATCAAGCAGAGTCAGCATGGTTTTATGAAAGGGAAATCATGTTTGACAAATTTGCTGGAGTTCTTTGAAGATGTAACGAGCAGGGTGGATAAGGGGGAACCAGTGAATGTGGTGTATTTGGATTTCTAAAAGGCATTCGATAAGGGGCCACATGAGAGGTTACTGCACAAGATAAAAGCTCACAGGGTTGAGGGTAATATATTAGCATGGATAGAAGATTGGCTAACTAACAGAAAACAGAGTCGGGATAAATGGGTCATTTTCCGGTTGGCAAACAGTGACTAATGGGATGCCGCAGGGATCGGTGCTGGGTGCCCAACTATTTACAATCTATATTAATGACTTGGATGAAGGGACCGAGTGTAATGTAGCCAAGTTTGCTGACTACACAAAGATGGGTGGCAAAGCAAATCTGCAAAGGGATATAGACAGGCTAAGTGAGTGGGAAAAAACTGGCAGATGGAGTATAATGTGGGAAAATGTGAGGTTATTCACTTTAGCAGAAATAATAGAAAAGCAAATTATAATTTAAATCGAGAAATATTGTAAAGTGCCTGCAGTACAGAGGGACCTGGGGGTCCTTTTGTATGAAACACAAAAAGTTAGTGTGCAGGTACAGCAAGTAATCAGGAAGGCAAATAGAATGTTGGCCTTTATTGCAAAGGGGATAGAGTAGAAACATAGAAAATAGGTGCAGGAGTAGGCCATTCGGCCCTTCGAGCCTGCACCGCCATTCAATGAGTTCATGGCTGAACATGCAACTTCAGTACCCCATTCCTGCTTTCTCACCATACCCCTTGATCCCCCTAGTAGTAAGGACTACATGTAACTCCTTTTTGAATATATTTAGTGAATTGGTCTCAACAAATTTCTGTGGAAGAGAATTCCACAGGTTTACCACTCTCTGGGTGAAGAAGTTTCTCCTCATCTCGGTCCTAAATGGCTAACCCTTATCCTTAGACTGTGACCCCTGGTTCTGGACTTCCCCAACATTGGGAACATTCTTCCTGCATCTAACCTGTCTAAACCCATCAGAATTTTAAACGTTTCTATGAGGTCCCCTCTCATTCTTCTGAACTCCGTGAATACAAGCCCAGTTGATCCAGTCTTTCCTGATACGTCAGTCCCGCCATCCTGGGAATCAGTCTGGTGAACCTTCGCTGCACTCCCTCAATAGCAAGAATGCCCTTCCTCAAGTTAGGAGACCAAAACTGTACACAATACTTCAGGTGTGGCTTCACCAAGGCCCTGTACAACTGTAGCAACACCTCCCTGCCCCTGTACTCAAATCCCCTCGCTATGAAGGCCAACATGCCATTTGCTTTCTTAACTGCCTGCTGTACCTGCATGTCAACCTTCAATGACTGATGTACCATGACACCCAGGTCTCGTTGCACCTCCCCTTTTCCTAATCTGTCCCCATTCAGATAATAGTCTGTCTCTCTGTTTTTACCACCAAAGTGGATAACCTCACAGTATAAAAGCAGATAAGTCCTGCTACAACTGTACAGGGTATTGGTGAGGCCACACCTGGAGTACTGCGTACAGTTTTGGTCTCCGCATTTAAGAAAGGATATACTTGCATTGGAGGCGGTTCAGAGAAGGTCACTGGGTTGATTCCGGAGATGAGGGGGTTGACTTATGAGGATAGGTTGAGTTGGTTGGGCCTATACACATTAGCGTTCAGAAGAACGAGGGGTGATCTTATTGAAACTTAAGATTATGAGGGGGCTCGACAAGGTGGATGGAGAAAGGATATTTCCACTCATCAGGGAACCTAAAACTAGGGGACATAGTCTCAGAATAAGGGGCCACCCATTTAAAACTGAGATGAGGAGAAATTTCTTCTCTCAGAGGGTTGGAAATCCATGGAATTCCCTGCCCCAAAGGGTCATTGAATATATTTAAGTTGAAGATAGACACATTTTTGAGCGATAAGGGAGTAAAGGGTTATGGGGAGTGGACAGGGAAGTGGAGACGAGTCCATGATCGGATCAGCCATGACCTTATTGAATGGGGAGCAGGCTCGAGGGGCCAAATGGCCTACTCCTGCTCCTATTTTTTATGGTCTAACCTGTTTCCCCTCCACTCCCAGTTTTCACCACCGATTCTGGCTGCGTTCAGTTCCACACTCACTGGTTCCCCTCCCTCTCCTCCCCTGAAGGTGCTGACTCTGGCTGCGTTCAGTTCGACACTCACTGGTTCCCCTCCCTCTCCTCCCCTGAAGGTGCTGACTCTGGCTTGGATCAGTTCTAAACTCACTGTTTCCCCTCTCTCCCATCAATATGCTGACTGTGGCTGGGATCAGTTCCACACTCGCTGGTTCCCCTCTCCTCGCCTGAAGACGCTGATTCTGTCTGGGTTCAGTTCCACACTCACTGGTTTCCCCTCCCCTGAAGGTGTTGACTCAGTTCTCTTTATTCACTTCGTCCCTGCACAAAGATGGCTGCGCATGCGCTGTGCTACTCACGGAATCAAGATAGCGGAGCACTGATTCTGCCTTCCTCCACCAAGATGGCCGCTGTTAGCCTGGGCCTATGACCGGTAGAAATCCCAGAAGCTGCAACCACCGATATTCCGGTAAACATTCCGGGCTTGCGGCAGGCACCGGTTGTTTATGAAGCCTGCCCTGCTCCCCGCTGGTCAATTACTCCGCTCCGTACCGCTGAATAAGACACTGCTGAGGAGCCTGTCCAAAACGTGTCACCTCCTCCAAAGCCAGGCAGGGCCCGCGCCTGCGCATTGAGCTCCTGTAGTCTGGGTGCGACACCTTCTCCCCCGCGGGGCATGCTGGGTAGATAAGACCATGAGACATTGGAGCAGGAGTGAGCCACCCGGCCCCCCCCCCCGAGCCTGTTCCCCATTCAATAAGATCATGGCTGATCTGATCAAAGACTCAGCTCCATTTTCCTGCCTGCTCCCCATAACCCTTTACTCCCTTATCGCTCAAAAATCTGTCGATCTCCGCCTTAAATATATTCAGTGACCCAGCCTCCATGGCTCTCTGGGCCAGAGAATTCCACAGATTTGCAACCCTCTGAGAGAAGAAATTCCTCCTCAGCTCAGTTTTAAATGGCCTGAGGAGAAAGGCTGCATTTGTAAATAGAACAGGATTTATTGTGATTGCATTGGGCACTGAACCATATTCATTCTGGCAGCTTTTGTTTGTTTCTGATAATCTTAATAACCCCTATACCTGAGCTGGAAATTAATACCCTGTATAAAAGTTGAATAAATTATCTTTGTTTCAAACACAGCGTGTCGAATATTTGATTCCTCCATGATCAGAGGAGACCAATCGGTGTTCCATTTTAGTGCTTTTTCTGAATCTAACTTTTAGCAATTCTCACCTAGTTCACCTTCTATCATAACAAACCCCAAACTTGTTCCGTTTGAGTACATGAGTTGTGGTTGTAGTAGACTTAACTGCAGTTTCTCACTTTAAACACAGCTGAAATCCTTTGAATCACCCCGTTATTGAACTGTCTTGCATAAGATTTGAAATCCGTTACTTTGTGTGTCAATTAACCCAGTTTTAGAACCGATTGAATTAAAAAAACTCATCCACACATTTTACACGTGATAGCCTGTGAAATATTCTAATATTTGTAATTGTCTTTTCCACAAACTCCTTTCCCAAGCCACTGACTCCATCCCTCGCCCCAACTTCTTTCTGAGGCTGAACCAGACTGTTTACAGCCTTGGTGTCATACTTAACCATGAAATAAGTTTTTGACCACATATCCACAACATAACTAAGATTGCCTATTTCCACTTCTGTAACATCGCCCGTCTTCGCCCCTGCCTCAACTCATCCACTGCTGAAGCCCTGATCCATGCCTTTGTTACTTCTGGTCTTGACTATTCCAATGCACTTCTCCCACATTCTACCCTACATAAACTAGAGTTGATCCAAAACTTGGCTGCCCATGTCCTAACAAGTCCAGCTCACCCATCACCCCTGTGCTCGCTGACTGACATTGGCTACTGGTTAAGCAACGCCGTGATTTAAAAATTCGAATACTTATTTTCAACACCCTCCATGGCCTCGCCCCTCCCTAGCTCTGTAAACTCCTCCAGCCCCACATCTGCTCCCCCCCATCCCGCCCATGAGATATCTGTCTTCCTGAGCATCCCTAATTCTAATTGTTCAACCATTGGTGGTTTTGTTTGCTGTACCTTCTGTTGCCCAGGCCCCAAGTTCTGGAATGCCCAGCTTAAACCTTCCTGTCCAACCCGTGCTGTACGTGCCCAGGCAGTTTTTGATGGGATAGTGTAGAGCAAATTTTTCTCTGTATCTAGTGGACATAGTCTCAGAAAAAGGGGCCGCCAATTTAAAACTGAGATGAGAAGGAATTAATTTTCTCAGAGGGTTGTAAATCTGTGAATTTTCTACCCCAAAGAGCTGTGGAGGCTGGGTCATTGAATATATTTAAGGCCGTGATAGACAGATTTTTGAGCGATAAGTGAGTAAAGGGTTCTGGGGAGCGGGCAGGAAAGTGGAGCTGAGTCTATGATCAGACCAGCCATGATCTTATTGAATGGGAAGCAGGCTCGGGGTCCGGGTGGCCCACTCCCGCTCCTATTTCTCATGGTCTCCACCCACCGAGCCTGTTTTTTTTCCTTGTCTCCAGTGCCCACTGATCATTATCCCACCATTCACATCCTATCCTGACTAATGTTGTTCTAACTCCTGCCAGTACCATTTGAATTCGGCCCATTCTCCCTGTTGTCTCTCTAATCTCTCCCTTTCCCCCTATCACAGACCTTCCCTGTTGTCCTTTTTCCCCCTCCCCCTTTCAGTGCTCCCTCAGGATCTGTTCTTTCCCAGCACTCTCCAGTTGTGACGGAGGGCCGCGGCCCCGCCCCCTCTGACGCTACCCACAGATGCTGCCTGAGCCACGGACACTTCCAGCATCTTCTGTTTGTGTCGCCAGAGACACTTTCCCTTCAGCACCGCGCGCCCTGGATTGTTCACCGATTGATTGATTGGTGCCGCGGCCCCGCCCCCCCGCCGCTGATTGGCGCGGTGCAGCGCGCGCTGGGTGGGCTGGTGCCCCGTGCCGCCTCGCCATTGGCTGCGGGCTGAGTGCTGCGCGCGCGCGGGCGGTTGGCCGTTTGTTGGTGGGCTCCGCTCGCGGCCTTTGAGCTCGGGGGCCCGGGTGAGGCGGGGCGGAGTTGTGCGCAGGCGCGGGCCAGCCTATTGGCCGCAGATGAACGGACGTTTCGCCGCTGCTGTGGAGGATGGAGGAGCGGCCTGAGCAGCGCGCCCGGTCTCCCTGTGGACTCACGGACACACGCGGGCAGTGAGATTTGGCCGCCGAGTCGGCGAGTGGCGGCTGCGGGGCACCTTCGGGTGGGGACGGGCCTTGGTTACTGTCGGGGGTTGCGGGGAGTTCGGCCGCCATCTTTGGGTAGCGCGGGACTGCCCACCGCAGGGAGCGACAGCAGCGGGGCTTCCTCGACGTCACAATGCTTGCCATTGTCCCACTGCAGGGCAGGGAGCATGCGTGGCGGCCATCTTACTGCAGGGAGGCCATCAGGTGCAGGATGGGGACCAGTGACATGAATACATGAGAACATCCGATATAGGAGATGAATCGGCTTTTGGTCCCGCCATTCAATAAGATGATGGCTGCAACATCTAAAGTGGTTCTCCTTGGAGCTGTGAAGGTGCAGGGCAGGTTTAACAGAGGTGCTCACAATCAGAAACGCTTTAGATTGAGTCAGGGACCAGACTTATGTGTTCTGCTCACACAATCAGAATGTTTACTGCACGGAAGGCCATTCAGCCCATCCAGCCCTTGCTGGCTCCCAGCTAGTCCCACTGCCCCGCCCTTTCCTCCGGCCCTGCAAATGTTTTCTTTCAGATAATTATACAACTCCCTTTTGAAAGCAGTGATTGAGTCTGCCTCCACCACCTTTTTCAGGCCGTGCATTCCAAATCGTAACCACTTGCTGCATAAATAAGATTTTTCTTACATCACCTTTGGTTCTTCTGCCAATTCGCTCATGTACCAGCAGGTTGGATGAACGAGTGAATCCCTTCACATACTCAGGGCAGTTGAACGGCCTCTCTCCATTGTCACGGCGTCGATGAGTTTCCAGTGCAGAGGGGCAATTGAATCCCTTCCCACAATCCCCACATTTCCACGGTTTCTCTGTGGTGCGGGTGTCCTTGTGTCTCTCCAGGTTGGACGATCAGTTGAAGCCTGATCCACACACACAACATGTGTACGGTTTCTCCCCACTGTGAATGGTGCGATGTTTTTTCAGGCTGTGTAACTGGTTAAAGCTATTTTCACAGGCAGTGCACTGGAACACTCTCACTCGGGTGTGTGTGTGTCTCGTTCACCCCACTTACTGGTACACTGGGGAGAAGCTGTTCAACTGTCCTGTGTGTAGTTTCTTTGTGTGCCTTACCCGCAGTCTACCAAAGAGTGCACCATCGGAGCAGGTCGGGGAGCAGAAGGAGCAGCATGGCGGCCTGGCCCAGCAGTCTGTGTGGACCCTAGCCTGCGACCACCATTGGAGCAGGCCGGGGAGCAGAAAGAGAAGCATGGCAACCTAGCCCAGCAGACTGAGCGGCCCCCGGCCTGCGAGCACCATCGGAGCAGGCCAGCGAGCGGACGCAGCAGCGTGGTGGCCTAGACCAGCAGTCTGAGCGGCCCCCGGCCTGCGACCACCATTGAAGCAGGCCGGGAAGCGGAAGTAGCAGCGTGCCGGCGTACCACTCCAGGGAGCAGAATGTGCTGCAGCAGGTGAGCAATGGCAGTGAAAAGGGCCGTCACCAAGGTCCAGGGTAGTGATTGGAGCATGGGCAGGTACAGCAGGAGCGGCGAGGTCGGGGTGAAGGAGCGGCGAGAGATTGTAGAGGGACGTGATCGGGGCCCAGGAGAGGCGCAAGTTCAGGGCCTAGAAGAGGCGAGGACCCAGGTGCAGCATGGACCAGTCCACACTGCGATTTGTGTGCACACTAGGTCCGTGCAGCAGAACTGGTCTCCAATCATCTTGATTAATCTTTGCCACTGGACCAAGACCTAGCTCTGTCAAGGCCGTGTGGTGGCTGGCATGCAATGGTCACCACACGTTAAAAATTCCACGCACAGGCATCTTCCAGCCTTCAAGATTTAGTTTGGACCTGGAATTTTAGGTGCTTCATTGAAACACGTGTGAACTTTTTAACATGGAAGCAAGTCATCCTCGATTCGAGGGACTGCCTATGATGATGATGATCTTCTGCCAATCACCATAAATCTGTCTCCTCTGGTTCTCAACCCTTCTGCCAGCGGGAACAGTATCTCTCTATCTAATCTGTCTGGACCACTCATGATTTGGAACACCTCTATCAACTCTGCTCTCAACCGTCTCTGCTCAAAGAAGAACAACCCCAGCTTCTCCAGTCTATCCACGTAACTGAAGTCCCTCATCTCATGAATCATTTTTGTCAATCTTTTCTGCACCCTCTCTAAGACCTTCACATCCTAATGTGCGGTGCCCAGAATTGGACACAATGCTCCAGTTGAGGCTGAACTAATGTTTTACAAAGGTTCATCATAACCTCCTTGCTTTTGTACGCCATGCCTCTGTGATGCACAGGATCCTGTAAATGTTTTAACTGCTTTCTCAACCTGTCCTGCCACCTTCAGCAATTTGTGTGCGTAAACCCGCTCACTGTTCATGCACCCCCTTTAGGATTGTACCCTTTAGTTTATGTTGCCTCTACTCGTTCATTTATTCATGCTTCTCTAATTTTATTTCTTAACTCAGATTCACGGCCTCAATTTATTAGCTCCTCTGAGCCCATCAACTTAATCTGGCAGTATAATGTTGGCGAGTGGTGATTGATTGCCCTGGGAATCAACAGGAAGAGAGCTCAGAGATCGGTGGTGTTATGCTCATAATAAAGTAATGCAACTGAGTACTGTAGACAATGAGTAGGTGTGACCTGAGCTCCTTTATTCAGACTCCAAAGTGTTGGTACAGTGTGGGAGGCCTGCTTATATGCAGTGCTCCCAAGGGATGCTGGGATCCAACAGGTAAGCCCTCTGGTGGCAGTATTATACAGGTTGCCTGGGGTTGCATACATGACATCACTTCCTCCCAAAGGCAATAGTACTCTTATTTACAGGGTGGGACGATTTGGGGCTTTTCACTTCCTTGTCGATCGTCTCGGTACAAATGCAGTTGTGGGTGAGTTGGTTGGTTCTTCGCTGGGCTGCTGGACAGCTGGCCTTGCCGGGCTGCTGGGGATGGTGAGTTCAGTTTCATGGTCAACCGTGATGTCGGTTGTCGCTTGTGTATATGTTGGAGGGTCGAAGTTGGTGGTGTCCTCATCAGGTTGCTCGTGGCTGTTTGTGAATCGCAGTTTGGTTTGGTCCAAATGATTTCTGTACATTAGTCCATTGGCAAGTTTGACCTGAAACACCTGACTCCCTGCTTTGGCTATGACAGTGCCAGCAAACCATTTGGGACCATGTCCACAATTGCGTACTAATACAGGGTAATTGACGTCAATATCACGTGATAAGCCTGCATGATCATGGTACCTGCTTCATTGATGCCACCTGTCCTCGATGTGATCATGGAGATCAGGGTGGACAAGAGAGAGCCTTGTTTTGAGCGCCCTTTTCATGAGCAGTTTGGCTGGGGGAACCCCCGTGAGTGAGGGGGGTCTGGTGCAGTAGCTGAGCAGGACTTGGGACAGGCGGGTCTGCAGGGAGCCATCCGATAAGCATTTCAAGCTTTGCTTGATGGTCTGCACTGCCTGTTCTGCCTGACCGTTGGATGTGGGCTTGAACGGGGCAGATGTGAAGTGCTTCATCCCATTGCGGGTCATGAATTCCTTGAATTCAGCACTGGTGATGTATGACCCATTGTCGCTGACAAGGACATCGGGCAGACTGTGTGTGGCAAATATGGCTTGAAGGCTTTCAATGGTGGCAGTGGATGTGCTTACAAACAATATTACAGATTCAATCCATTTTTGAGCATCCACAACAACCAAAAACATTTTGCCTAGGAACGGGCCTGCAAAGTCATTGTGGACCTCGACCATGGTTTGGAGGGCCATGACCACAAACTTAGCGGTGCCTCTCTGGGTGTATTGCTCAGTTGAGAGCAAGTGTTGCATTGGCGCATGCATGACTCTAAGTCTGAGTCGATGCCGGGCCACCACACATGGGATCTGGCTATAGCTTTCATCATTACTATGCCTGGGTGGGTACTGTGTAGGTCGTGTATGAACATTTCCCTGCCTTTCTTAGGCAAAACCACGCGATTACCCCACAAAAGAGAGTCCGCCTGTATGGACATTTCGTCGTTGCACCGCTGGAACAGCTTGATCTCTTCATGCATCTCCACTGGGATGCTGGACCAGCTCCCATGGAGGACACTGTTTTTTACAAGGGACAGTAAAGGATCCTGGCTGGTCCAGGTCCTGATCTGGCAGGCGGTAACGGGTAACTTTTCATTTTCAAATGCATCCATCACCAAGAGCAAGTTGCAGGCTTTGCCATTTACACCCCGGTGGTGGGCAATAGTAGCTGACTGAGAGCATCAGCGCATTTCTCTGCCTGGTCTGTGGTGGATTACATAGTTGTATGCAGCCTGCATGAGTGCCCATGTTTGGATGCGGGCAGAGGCATTGGTATTAATCCCTTTGCTCTCTGAGAATAGCGATATGAGCGGTTTATGGTCAGTTTCCAGCTCAAACATGAGACCAAACAGATACTGGTGCATTTTTTTCACCCCGTAAATGCATGCCAGAGCTTCTTGTTCAATCATGCTATAGACCCTTTCGGCCTTGGACAAACTCTTGGATGCATAGGCGACCGGTTGCAATGTTCCCGATTTGTTAGCTTGTTGTAACACACACCCGATCCCGTATGAAGATGCATTGCAAGCTAGCACTATGCGTTTACATGGGTTATACAAGACAAGCAGTTTGTTGGAACATAACAGATTTCTAGCTTTCTCAAAAGCAGCCTCTTGTGATTTACCCCATACCCAGTCATCTCCCTTGCATAGTACATGTAGAGGTTCTAGCAAGGTGCTTAACCCAGGTAGGAAATTACCGAAATAGTTGAGGAGTCCCCTGAATGACGGCAGCTCTGTCACGTTCTGTGGTCTCGGCACGTTCTTGATGGCCTCCGTCTTGGCGTCGGTGGGTCTGATGCCATCTGCCGTAATTCTTCTCCCTAAGAACTCGACCTCTGGTGCCAGGTAAACACACTTTGCGCATTTCAACCTGAGTCCCACGTGATCTAGCCGACTTAGAACCTCTTCCATGTTCTGCAAGTGTTCGACGGTGTCCCGACCTGTGACCAGTACGTCGTCCTGGAAAACCACGATGTGTAGAACCAACTGTAGCACACTTTCCATGTTCCTTTGGAAAATTGCTGCGGCCGATCGAATCTCAAACGGGCACCTATTGTAGATGAACAGACCTTTGTGCGTGTTGATGCAGGTGAGGCCTTTCAAAGATTCCGCCAGCTCCTGCGTCATGTAGGCCAAGATCAGGTCCAACCTGGTGAACTTCTTTCCTCCAGCCAGAGTCACAAATAGGTCATCTGCCTTGGGTAGCGGGTACTGGTCCTGTAGCAAAAAACAGTCAATCGTTACTTTCTAGTCCCCACAAATTCTGACCGTGCTGTCGCCTTTGAGAACCAGAACAATAGGGCTGGCCCACTCATTGAACTCTACCGGCGCGATGATGCCTTCTCACTGCAGCCTGTCCAGCTCAATTTCCACTTTCTCTCGCATCATATATGGTACCGCCTGTGCCTTTTGGTGGATGGGTTGTGTACCGGGTACCAAGTGGATCTGTCCCTTTGACCCCGAGAAACTTCCGATGCCTAGCTCAAACAATGACGGGAACTTGCTCAGAACCTGGGCACATGAGGCGTCATCAACAGACGGGAGTGCTCGGATGCTGTCCCAGTTCCAGCGGATTTTTCCCAGCCAGCTTCTGCCGAACAGCGTGGGGCTATCTCCTGGTGCAATCCATAGTGAGAGTTCGTGCACTGCTCCATCATAGGAGACTTTTACTGCTGCGCTGCCAATTACAGGGATCAGCTCTTTAGTGTAAGTTCTTACCTTGGGATGAATGGAGCTAATCTTGGGCCTGTGTGCCTTGTTGCACCACAGCCTGTCAAAGGTCTTTTTGCTCATGATAGACTGACTCGCACCCGTGTCCAGTTCCACGGATACTGGAATTCCATCCAGTTTGACTTTTAGCATGATCGGTTGCCATTTCGTGGTGAAGGTGTGTACCCAGTACACTTCTGCCTCCTCAGTTCTAGTCTCTAGTTCAGCCTGATCCGCCATGGATCTGTTCTCCTCTGCAACATGGTGGTTTTCAGGGTTTGCAGCTCATCTGCACAATCGCTGGAGGTGTCCCATTGTTCCACAGCCTTTGCGCACATAGTGTTTGAAGCGGCATTGATGGGCTCGATGATCACCTTCACACCAACATCAAGGTGTTAACTGCTTTGCATTAATGATTGATGGCAGACTCTGGGTCATCTGAGGTCGTGCAGCTGCAGGCGTGTACATTCTGCCATATCCATTTCTGCCTGAAAAGGACATTACTTTGTGTACAGTACTTGCCAAAACTTCTTTATGCTGCAAAATTTGTTTAGTGTTATCGTTGGTGGCCATAAATGCCTGGGCTATCGTTATGGCTTTGCTCAGATTCGGTGTTTCAACAGTCAACAGTTTGCGAAGGATAAACTTATGGCCAATGCCAAGCACAAAAAAGTGTCTAAGCATTTGCTCAAGGAATCCATCGAATTCCAATGTCCTGCAAGGCGCCTTAGTTCGGCGACGTAGCTTGCCACTTCCTGGCCTTCAGACCACTCACACATGTAGAATTGATACCTTGCCATCAGAACGCTTTCCTTCGGATTTAAGTGTGTTCAGACCAGCGTACACAGTTCTTCATAGGATTTGGTTGTTGGTTTCACCGGAGCGAGAAGATTCTTCATGAAGCCATAGGTTGTTGCCCCGCAGACAGTGAGGAGGATCGCCCCTCGTTTGGCAGTGTTCTCATCTGCTTCTAGCTCGTTGACTACAGAGTATTTGTCGAGTCACTCCATGAAGGCCTCTCAATCATCCCCTTCTGAGAATTTCTACACGAGACCAACAGTGTTCCGTGGTTGTTCGTGTGGTTGTTCATTATCTCGTCGCCAATTGTTATGCTCATAATAAAGTAATGCAACTGAGTACTGTAGACATAGAAACATAGAAAATAGGTGCAGGAGTCGGCCATTCGGCCCTTTGAGCCTGCACAACCATTCAATAAGATCATGGCTGATCATTCCTTCAGTACCCCTTTCCTGCTTTCTCTCCATACCCCTTGATCCCTTTAGCCGTAAGGGCCATATCTAACTCCCTCTTGAATATATCCAGTGAACTGGCATCAACAACTCTCTGCGGTAGGGAATTCCACAGGTTAACAACTCTCTGGGTGAAGAAGTTTCTCCTCATATCAGTCCTAAATGGCCTGCCCCTTATCCTAAGTCTGTGTCCCCTGGTTCTGGACTTCCCCAACATTGGGAACATTCTTCCCGCATCTAAGCTGTCCAGTCGCATCAGAATCTTACATGTTTCTATGAGATCCCTTCATCCTTCTAAACTCCAGTGTATAAAGGCCCAGTTGATCCAGTCTCTCCTCATATGTCAGTCCAACCATCCCTAGAACCAGTCTGGTGAACCTTCGCTGCACTCCCTCAATAGCAAGAACGTCCTTCCTCAGATTAGGAGACCAAAACAGAACACAATATTCCAGGTGGAGCCTCACCAAGGCCCTGTACAACTGCAGTAAGACTTCCCTGCTCCTATACTAAAATCCCCTCGCTATGACGGCCAACATACCATTTGCCTTCTTCACCGCCTGCTGTACCTGCATGCCAACTTTCACTGACTGATGAACCATGACACCCAGATCTTGCTGCATCTTCCCTTTTCCTAATCTGCCGCCATTCAGATAATATTCTGCCTTCGTGTTTTTGCCCCCAAAGTGGATAACCTCACATTTATCCACATTATACTGCATCTGCCATGTATTTGCCCACTCGCCTAATCTGTCCAAGTCACCCTGCCGCCTCTTAGCGTCCTCCTCACAGCTCACATCGCCACCCAGTTTAGTGTCATCTGCAAACTTGGAGATTTTGCACTCAATTCCATCATCTAAATCGTTAATATGTATTGTAAAGAGCTGGGGTCCCAGCACTGAGCCCTGCGGCACTCCACTAATCACTGTCTGCTATTCTGAAAAGGACCCATTTATCCCGACTCTCTGCTTCCTGTCTGCCAATCAGTTCTCTATCCTCATCAGTACATTACCCCCAATACCATGTGCTTTAATTTTGCACACCAATATTTTGTGTGGGACCTTGTCAAAGCCTTTTGAAAGTCCAATACACCACATCCACTGGTTCTCCCTTGTCCACTCTACTAAATACACCCTCAAAAAATTCCAGAAGATTTGTCAAGCATGATTTCCCTTTCATAAATCCATGCTGACTTGGACCAATCTATCACTGCTTTCCAAATGCGCTGCTATTTCATCCTTAATGATTGATTCCAACATTTTCCCCACTACTGATGTCAGGCTAACCGGTCTATAATTACCCGTTTTCTCTCTCCCTCTTTTTAAAAAAAAAAGTGGTGTTACATTAGCAACCCTCCAGTCCATAGGAACTGATACAGAGTCGATAGATTGTTGGAAAATTACCAATGCATCCGCTATTTCTTGGGACACTTCCTTAATTACTCTGGGATGTAGACTATCAGGCCTTGGGGATTTATCGGCCTTTAATCCCGTCAATTTCCCAAACACAATTTCCCGCCTAATAAGGATATCCTTCAGTTCCTCCTTCTCTAGCCCCTCGGTCCCCTGGTACATCCGGAAGGTTATTTGTGTCTTCCTTTGTGAAGACAGAACCAAAGTATTTGTTCAATTGGTCAGCCATTTCTTTGTTCCCCATTATAAATTCACCCGAATCCGACTGCAAGGGACCTACGTTTGTCTTCACTAATCTTTTTCTCTTCACATATCTATGGACGCTTTTGCAGTCAGTTTTTATGTTTCCAGCAAGCTTCCCACTCTTAATTAAACCCTTTTTCCTCTGCTGAATTCTAAATTTCTCCCAGTCCTCCAGTTTGCTGCTTTTTCTGGCTAATTTATATGACAATGAGTAACTGTGACCTAAGCTCCTTTATTCAGACTCCAGAGTGCTGGTACAGTGTGGGAGACCTGCTTATATACAGTGCTCCTAAGGGATGCTGGGATCCCTTAGGACTGCAACAGGTAAGCCGTCTGCTGGTAGTATGCAACCCCAGGCAACCTGTATAATACATGACAGGTGGGCCAAGGCAGCAGCGTGTTCTGCGACCAATCACGCTGATTGAGGGTTGGATCCTGAGTCGGACTGTCAGGTGAGTCGGTGTGAACCCCTCTTAAAGAATTTATCTTTTCACAGTTAAATCGAGGTTTGTTTTGGCAACATAACAGGTGAACATTTGTCAGTATTTTGTTTCCCTGGAGTTCCTATTATGAGTTCCAGGCACTTCAGTGCCAAGTCGAATAAAAATTGAAAAGATCATTCATTTCCCTCTTAGCATGTCACTGTTAGTTAAAGGAACAGAGATTGAGTTCCCCTCATTATGCATTTGTAGTAGTTAAAGTAACAGCCTTCCTATTGGTAGTGAGTCACATTCTGTGCTTGAGGAGATGGCTGGTGGTTTCAGCCTTTAAAATACTCCTCCACTTGTTGAAATTTCTTCAAAGTATCACCCTTGCCTATCTCTGTAGCCTCCTCCAGCCCAGCAACCCTCTTAACAGTTTGGGTTTGTTTTCTTTGGAACAGAGGAGGCTGAAGGGAGACGTTATTGACGTGTATAAAATTATGAGGCGTCTAAATAGAGTGCATAGGAAGGACCTATTTCCGCTCGCAGAGGGGGGTCAACAACCAGGGGGCATAGATTTAAAGTAACTGGTAGGAGGTTTAGAGGGGAAATTTCTTCACCTAGAGGGTGGTGGGGGGTCTGGTACTCACTGCCTGAAAGGTTGGTAGAGGCAGAAACCCTCACCACATTTAAAAAGTACTTGGATGTGTACTTGAAGTACTGTAACCTACAAGGCTACGGACAAAGAGCTGGAAAGTGGGATTAGGCTGGATAGCTCTCTGTCGGCCTGCGCAGACACGATGGGCCTAAATGGCCTCCTTCTGTGTAAATTTCTATGCTTCTATAATGAGAAACAATTTACAGTGTCGGGGGTCTGTGTTGCTGTTAGTTAAAAGGTAGAGAGATTGATTTACCCTCATTATGCATCTTTAGTCATTAAACAAAAATCTTTCCTGTTAGCAGTGAGTCACATTCTGCACTGGGAGAGACAGCTGGTGGCTTCAACCTTTAAAATACTCCTCTTGTCCAAATCCCACCAAGGCCTCGCCCCTCACTATCTCTGTAACCTCCTCCAGTGCATCAACTCTCTTAATAAGGAGAAACAATTTTCAGTGTCAGAAGGCTCGGTAACCAGAGGACACCCATTTAAGGTGATTGGCAAATGAACCAGATGCTACACAAGGGGGAAAAATTAAGCAGCCAGATGTTATGGCCTGGAATGCACTGCCTGTAAGGGTGATGGAAGCAGATTCATGTTACTTTCAAAAGAGATAAATATTTGAGTTGGAAAGATTTGCAGGGTTATGAGGCAAGAGGAGTGGTTTGCACCCTCGTGTCTTAAGAGAAGTAGCGGCAGGGATAGTGGATGCACTGGTTGTAATTTATCAAAATTCCTTAGATTCTGGGTCGGTCCCAGCAGATTGGAAAACTGCAAATGTAACGCCCCTATTTAAAAAAGGAGTCAGACAAAGAGCGGGAAACTAGTTAGCCTAACATCTGTGGTTGGGAAAGTGTTGGCGTCCATTATTAAAGAAGCAGTAGCAGGACATTTGGAAAAACAAAGTTCGGTCAAGCAGAATCAGCATCGATTTATGAAGGGGAAGTCATGTTTGACAAATTTGATGGAATTCTTTGAAGATGTAACGAACAGGGTGGAAAAGGGGAACCAGTGTATTTGGACTTCCAGAAGGCATTTGACAAGGTGCCACATAAAAGGTTACTGCACAAGGTAAAAGTTCATGGGGTTGGGGGTAATATATCAGCATGGATAGAGGATTGGCTAACTAACAGAAAACAGAGAGGTGGGATAACTGGTTCATTGTCTGGTTGACCATCAGTAACTAGTGGGGTGCTGCAGGGATCAGTGCTGGAGCCTCAACTATTTACAATTTATATTAGTTACTTGGATGAAGGCACCGAGTGTAATGCGGCCAAATTTGCTGATGATACAAAGATGGGTGGGAAAGCAAGTTGCAAGGAGGACACAAATAATCTACAAAGGGATAGAGATAGGCTCAATGAGCTGGCAAAAATCTGGCAGATGGACTATAATGTGGTAAATTGTCAGGTTATCCCCTTTGGTAGGAAAAGTAAAAATAAATTATTATTGTGACAATTACAAAATGCTGTAGTACAGAAGGATCTGGGGGTTCTTGTACATGAAACTCAAAAAGTTAGTATGTAGTTACAGCAAGTAGGCAAATGGAATGCTGGGGGATGGTATAAAAGTAGGGAAGTCCCGCTACAACTGTACATGGCATTGATAAGACCACACCTGGAGTACTGCGCACAGTTTAGGTCTGGACTTGTCTCCATTCCCGTGCCAAGGGGATTGCTACACCAGACGGGAAGGGCAACATTTGGGGACACGGATTCCCCACCAATTCCCATTCCCCTTCTTTCTGGTGGATAATGGAGGGACCACTGTGCGTAATGTGCAAGTCAGTAAGAATTGTCAGCAAGATTTTTCTAATTGGAGATTTTATTCAGTGGAAACTTTGACACAATTGTAGATTTTATACCAAAGATCAATAAAAGTAAAAGTTCATAATTTTATTCCAAACTGAATTTCTGTTGAGAGTCGCTGAATTAAGGGGAAAGATAACACACAGCATTTCTCAAATGGACATTGCAGCCCCGAGAACACAACCAGCAATATATCCAGAATATTAAGTCCAGCCCAGTTATAGGGTTATTAACATCAGCAGAAACAAACCCCAATTGTCAGCATGAACATGGTTCAGTCGGGATGTGATTTACAGCAGCAATAACAGCAGATTACAACCCCTGCAGTCATTTGTGAACTCGCTGGTGTGTCAGCAGGGTGGATGACCGAGTGAATCCCTTCCCACACTCAGAGCAGGTGAACGGCCTCTCCCCAGTGTGAACTCGCTGGTGTCTCAGCAGGTGGGATGAACAAGTGTATCCCTTCCCACACTCAGAGCAGGTGAACGGCCTCTCCTCATTGTGAACTCGCTGGTGTGTCAGCAGGGTGGATGACTGAGTGAATCCCTTCCCACACTCAGAGCAGGTGATTGGCCTCTCCCCAGTGTGAATTCGCTGGTGTTTCTGCAGGGTGGATGACTGAGTGAATCCCTTCCCACACTCAGAGCAGGTAAACGGCCTCTCCCCGGTGTGAACTCGCTGGTGTGACTGTAGATGGGATAATCGAGTGAATCCCTTCCCACACTCACAGCAGGTGAACGGCCTCTCCCCAGTGTGACTGCGTCGATGAACTTCCAGCTCAGATGGTTTTCTGAATCCCTTCCCACAGTCACCACATTTCCATGGTTTCTCCGTGGTGCGGGTATCCTTGTGACTCTCCATGTTTGGACAATCAGTTGAAGCCTCACCCACGCACACAACACGTTTACAGTTTCTCTGCAATTTGAATGGTGCAATGTTCATTTAGGCTGTGCAACCGCTAAAGCTCTTTCCACAGTCAATGCACTGGAACACTCACTCGGGTGTGTGTGTCTCGGTGCTTTTCCAGTCACACTGATATTTGAAATCTTTACCCACAGGCAGAACAGACAATCATTCCTCCTTCCACTTTCAAAGGCCGATGATATTCAGGTCCTGATGAATCGATTGACTCCGTCAGATCTTGACGCAACGTTTGATTTGTGTTTCCTGTCTGAAAATCTAACCTTCTAAAACGCTGTAAAAGGAGATAACAAAACTCATCACTGTCAGTACAAGACAGAAATTCAGAACAGACACATCTAGTTTCCATGGAACATTCTTTCCTCTCTTGTTCTTCCAAAGCTGTAAATCCCTGTCCCACACATTGTCCCTCCTGCTGTGCTGAAATCCAAACCCATCGCACTTTTCTCGACTGTTTCTCCTCCACTCCCAGTTTTCAACACCAATTTTGGCTGGGTTCAGAAATACACTCACTCACTGGTACACTTCCTTCTCCTCACCTGCAGCTGCTGACACTGGCTGGGTTCAGTTCTACACTCACTGGTGCCTCTCCCTCTCCTGCCCGGAAGGTACAGACTCCGGCTGGGTTCAGTTCTACACTCACTGGTTCTCCTCTCCTAAAGGAGCTGACTCTGGCCATGTTCAGGTCTACATTCATAAGACCATAAGAACCTAAGAATTAGGAACAGGAGTAGGCCATATAGCCCCTCGAGCCTGCTCCGCCATTCAACAAGATCATGGTTGATCTGGCCGTGGACTCAGCTCCACTTACCCGCCTGCTCCCCATAACCCTTAATTTCCTTATTGGTTAAAAATCTATCGATCTGTGACTTGAATACATTCAATGAGCTAGCCTCAACTGCTTCCTTGGGCAGAGAATTCCACAGATTCACAACCCTCTGGTAGGAGAAATTCCTTCTCAACTCGGTTTTAAATTGGCTCCCCCGTATTTTGAGGCTGTGCCCCCTATTTCGAGTCTCCCCGATCAGTGGAAACAACCTCTCTGCCTCTATCTTGTCTATCCCTTTCATTATTTTAAATGTTTCAATAAGATCACCCCTCATCCTTCTGAACTCCAACGAGTAAAGACCCAGTCTACTCAATCTATCATCATAAGGTAACCCCGCCTCATCTCCGGAATCTGCCCAGTGAATCGTCTCTGTACCCCCTCCAAAGCTAGTATATCCTTCCTTAAGTAAGGTGACCAAAACTGCACGCAGTACTCCAGGTGCGGCCTCACCAATACCCCATACAGTTGCAGAAGGACCTCCCTGCTTTTGTACTCCATCCCTCTTGCAATGAAGGCCAACATTCCATTCGCCTTCCTGAATGCCTGCTGCACCTGCAAACTAATTTTTTGGGATTCATGCACAAGGACCCATCTCCTCTATCTGGGAGTCTACCTTAGCCCCGACGAGGAAGCCTGGCCGGCGAACTGGCAGGAGCTGGAGGCCAAGGTCGTCGCTCGCCTAGGGCGCTGGACAGGACTGCTCCAAGTGCTGTCCTACAGGGGCCGAGCGCTAGTCATAAACCAGCTGGTGGCAGCCATGTTGTGGTACCGGCTGGTCACTTTGACCCCTCCCCCTGCGTTTGTCGCCAAGATACAGAAGAAGCTGGTGGACTTCTTCTGGAACAACAGGAAGCACTGGGTCTCTGCGGCGGTCTTGAGACTCCCACTTGGGGAGGGCGGTCAGTCGTTGGTTTGCGTCAGCACCCAGCTCGCGACTTTCTGTCTTCAGACCCTGCAGAGATACCTTTACGTCGAGCCCCCTCCTAGGTGGCGTGCTCTGGCGACGTATTTCTTCCGCCAGCAGCACGGCCTCAATTACGACATGCAGCTCCTGTTTGTGAGTGTGGGGGGCGTCAGGACCGCCCTCCGGGAGCTGCCTGTCTTTTACAAGGAACTCATCAGGGTCTGGAACAAAGTCTCCACCAAGCGCAGCTCTCCACCGGCTGGAGTGGCAGCCGTCCTGCAGGAGCCGCTGCTCGGGAATCCGTACCTCCACGACCAAGGTTTTAGGTGGCGGTCGGACGAGAGGGCTGTGGCTGGTGAGGTGACCAGGGTCAGGGACCTGCTCGATGGCGGAGGAATGGGCTGGATGGCGCCAGACACGCTGGCGCGGCGCCTAAATTCTGCCAACGTCCGCCAGGCGGCCGATGCCATTGAGTCACTAAAAAGAGCTCTGGGCTCCGACTCCGTTAGGTGCATCGAGGAGGCTCAAGCACGTGCGGAAATCCCGTCTGAACTGATCCCCGTCCGGACGGAATTCCTCATCGGCGCCAAACCCCGGAACCTCCCTCGGGGGCCGGCACCTCACAACTTGAGCCGGCTCGGGGAGATCCCCTCCGTGCCTTTCAGTTCCGCGCGGAGGGGTTTCCTGTACGGGCTGCTCCTGCACACTCTCAACTTTGCCATCCTCGCCTGCCGTCCGGACACGCCATGGCGTACCATCTTGCCATCCGGAGGAGGCGGGGGTCCCCGATGGAGGGCACTCTACGCAGGAGTCCTCCCAGTATTTATCGGGGACTTGGCCTGGAGGGTGGTGCACGGAGCAGTGCCATGCAATAGATTTTTAAGCTGGTTCACGGGCTCCCAGGCCGCCTGCAATTTCTGTGGTCTGGAAGAGTCCGTGTTCCATGTTTTTATGGAATGCACGAGGTTGCAGCCCCTGTTTTATTATTTAAAGGGGCTGCTCCTGAAATTCTGGCTGCACTTCAGTCCCACTCTCCTGATCTTTGGGCACCCTGTGCAGAGGGGAGCGGGTAGGTCCGAGGGCCTCCTCGTAGGACTGCTCCTGGGCACGGCCAAGGGTGCCATCAGCCGGTCCAGGCAGCGGGCGGTCGAGGGGGTCGTTCAAACTGACTGCCTGCCTCTCTTCCACTCTTACATCCAGTCCAGAGTGTCCTTGGAGATGGAGCACGCGGTGTCCACCGGTACGCTCGCGGCCTTCCGCGATAGGTGGGCACCGGAGGGACTGGAGTGCATCATCACGCCCGGCAACCAAATTTTAATTTGATTTTACGTTTTAAAGTTTAATTTGTTTTAATTGCCAGTGCTTTTAGTGTCCCCCTCCCCTTTTATAGGGGGCACTGGAGGAAAAAAAAGTGATTTTAGTGACAAAAAAAAAGGCCTTGTAAATGTCTGGTGTGTCATCCAGGTCGGGTGGCACCGATTAATGTTTATATTTTGCAGGTAAACTCCAAAAGAGTTTCATGCACAAGGACCCCCAGGTCCTTCTGCACCGCAGCACATTGTAATTTCTCCCCATTCAAATAATATTCCCTTTTACTGTTTTTTTACCCCCAAGGTGGATGACCTCACACTTTACGACATTGTATTCCAGCTGCCAAACCTTAGCCCATTCGCTTAACCTATCTAAATCTCTTTGCAGCCTCTCTGTGTCCTCTACACAACCCGCTTTCCCACAAATCTTTGTGTCATCTGCAAATTTTGTTACACTACACTCTGTCCCCTCTTCCAGGTCATCTATGTATATTGTAAACAGTTGTGGTCCCAGCACCGATCCCTGTGGCACACCACTAACCACTGATTTCCAACCCGAAAAGGACCCATTTATCCCGACTCTCTGCTTTCTGTTAGCCAGCCAATTCTTTATCCATGCTAATACATTTCCACTGATTCCACGTACCTTTATCTTCTGCAGTAACCTTTTGTGTGGCACCTTATCGAATGCCTTTTGAAAATCTAAATACACCACATCCATCGGTACACCTCTATCCACCATGCTCGTTATATCCTCAAAGAATTCCAGTAGATTAGTTAAACATGATTTCCCCTTCATGAATCCATGCTGCGTCTGCTTGATTGCACTATTCCTATCTAGATGTCCCGCTATTTCTTCCTTAATGATAGTTTCAAGCATTTTCCCCACTACAGATGTTAAACTAACCGGTCTATAGTTACCTGCCTTTTGTCTGCCTCCTTTTTTAAAACAGAGGCGTTACATTAGCTGCTTTCCAATCTGCTGTTACCTCCCCAGAGTCCAGAGAATTTTGGTAGATTATAACGAATGCATCTGCTATAACTTCCGCCATCTCTTTTAATATCCTGAGATGCATTTCATCAGGACCAGGGGACTTGTCTACCTCGAGTCCCATTAGCCTGTCCAGCACTACTCCCCTAGTGATTGTGATTGTCTCAAGGTCCTCCCTTCCCACATTCCTGTGACCAGCAATTTTTGGCATGGTTTTTGTGTCTTCCATTGTGAAGACCGAAGCAAAATAATTGTTTAAGGTCTCAGCCATTTCCATATTTCCCATTATTAAATCCCCCTTCTCATCTTCTAAGGGACCAACATCTACTTTAGTCACTCTTTTCCATTTTATATATCTGTAAAAGCTTTTACTATCCGTTTTTATGTTTTGCGCAAGTTTACCTTCGTAATCTATCTTTCCTTTCTTTATTCCTTTCTTAGTCATTCTTTGCTGTCGTTTAAAATTTTCCCAATCTTCTAGTTTCCCACTAACCTTGGCCACCTTATACGCATTGGTTTTTAATTTGATACTCTCCTTTATTTCCTTGGTTATCCACGGCCACCGTTTAGTCTGTGTTTCCAGTCTACTTTAGCCAACTCTTATCTCATCCCACTGTAGTCACCTTTGTTTAAACAAAGTACGCTCGTTTGAGACACTACTTCCTCACCCTCAATCTGTATTACAAATTCAACCATACTGTGATCACTCATTCCATGAGGATCTTTTACGAGGAGATCGTTTATTATTCCTGTCTCATTACACAGGACCAGATCTAAGATAGCTTGCTCCCTTGTAGGTTCTGTAACATCCTGTTCTAAGAAACAATCCTGTATGCATTCTATGAATTCCTCCTCCAGGTGACCCCGTGCAATTTGATTTGACCAATCGATATGTAGGTTAAAATCCCCCATGATTACTGCCATTCCTTTTTCACATGCCTCCATTATTCCCTTGATTATTGCCCGCCCCACCGTGAAGTAATTATTTGGGGGCCTATAAACTACGCCCAGCAGTGACTTTTTCCTCTTACTATCTCTAATCTCCACCCACAATGATTCAACATTTTGTTCATTAGAGCCAATATCGTCTCTCACAACTGCCCTGATATCATCCTTTATTAACAGAGCTACCCCACCTCCTTTCCCTTCTTGTCTATCTTTCCAAATCATCAGATACCCCTGTATGTTTAATTCCCAGTCTTGGCCACCCTGCAACCACGTTTCTGTAATGGCCACCAAATCATACCCATTTGTAATAATTTGTGCCGTCAACTCATTTACTTTATTTTGAATGCTGCATGAGTTTAGGTGGAGTGTTTTAATACTAGTTTTTAAACCATGATTTTTAGTTTTGACCCCTCCTGCAGCCCCTTTATATTCAGTGTCACTTTTTGTTTTTTGCCTTGGGTTTCTCTGCCCTCCACTTTTACTCATCTCCTTTCTGTCTTTTGCTTTTGTCTCCTTTTTGTTTCCCTCTGTCTCCCTGCATTGGTTCCCATCCCCCTGCCATATTAGTTTAACTCTTCCCCAACAGCACTAGCAAACACTCCCTCTAGGACATTGGTTCTGGTCCTGCCTAGGTGCAGACTCACTGGTTCCCGACCCTATCCCTCCCCTGAAGATGTTGGCTCTGGCTGGGTTCAGTTCTACATTCACTGGTTCCCGACCCTATCCCTCCCCTGAAGATGCTGACTCTGGCTGGGTTCAGTTCTACACTCACTCGCTCCCCTCAAGATGCTGATTCTGGCTGGGTTCAGTTCTACACTCACTGGTTCCCCTGCTGCTCCTTCCCTGTCGGTACTGATTCTGGCTGGGTTCAGATATAGAAGCACTGGCTCCCCTCTCCTCCATTGAAGATGCTGACTCTGTCTGGAATCGGTTTTGCACTCACTCGTTCCAATCCATCACCCTCCCCTGAAGATGCCGACTCTGTCTGGGTTCAATTTCACACTCACTGGTTCCCCTCCCCTAAAGATGCTGACTCTATTTGGGATCAGTTCTACAATACCGGTTCCCCTCCCCTCCATCTTTCTCCTCCCCTGAAGATGCTGACTCAGGCTGGGTTCAGTTCTACACTCATAGGTTCCCCTCCCCTGAAGATGCTGACTCTGTCTGGGTACAGTTCCACACTGACTGGTTCCCCACCCCTGAAGGTGCTGACTCTGACTGAGTTCAGTTCCAGAAACTGACATCATTCACTTTGTTCCTGCACCAAGATAGCCGCGCATGAGCTGTGCAACTCACGGAATCAAGATGGCGGAGCGCTGAACCTGCCTTCCTGTACAAAGATGGCCGCCGTTAGCCTGGGCCTGTGACCGGGAGAAAGCCCCGAACCTACAACCGCCGATATTCCGGTTATTATTCCTGGCTTCCGGCGAGCACCGGTTGTTTATGAAGCCTGCCCGGCTCCCCGCTGGTCCATTACTCCGCTGCGTCCCGCAGAAAAGGACACTTCTGAGGAGCCTGTCCAAAATGTGTCTCCTCCGTCATTACACGCACCGCGCATGCTCCAAACCCAGCCAGGGCCCGCGCCTGCGCACTGAGCTCCTGTAATCTGGGTGAGGCACATTCTCCCCCGCGGGGCATACTGGGTACATAAGACCATGAGAAATCGGAGCAGGAGTGGGCCACATGGACCCCCGAGCCTGCTCCCCATTCAATAAGATCACGGGTGGTCTGATCATTGACTCAGCTCGACTTACCTGCCCGCTCCACAGAACCCTTTACTCCCTTACCAAACCTGGAGTACCGTGCACAGTTTTGGTCTCCTTATCTAAGAAAGGATGTACTTGCCTTACTTAGATACACAGAGTAAAGCTTCCTCAACACTGTCTCACCAGACATTCCAAAGGCAGGCAATAGGTGCGGCGTGGGAGGATGAAGGGTGGCGGCAGCAGCGACTGAGAGTGGCGGCAGTCCGAGGGGCTAGCATCACGAGAGGAGCAGCTTGGGAGGATGAAGGGCGGCAGCAGCGACCGAGAGCGGCGGCAGTCCGAGGGGCCAATATCACGAGAGGAGCAGCTTGGGAGGATGAAGGGCGGCAGCAGCGACTGAGAGCGGCGGCAGTCCGAGGGGCCAGCATCACGAGAGGAGCAGCTTGGGAGGATGAAGGGCGGCAGCAGCGACTGAGAGCGGCGGCAGTCCGAGGGGCCAGCATCGCGAGAGGAGCAGCGCGGGAGGATGAAGGGCGGTGGCAGTGACTGAGAGCGACTGCAGTCCGAGGAACCAGCATCGCGAGAGGAGCAGCACGGGAGGATGAAGGGTGGTGGCAGTGACTGAGAGCGGCAGCAGTCCGAGGAACGAGCTGGTGCAGAGGCCGAAGGTAAAACAAAGAAGTAGAAAGAAATCAAAGGGTGACGTCACAGCCAAGTGGGTAAGTGATTGGCTGGTAATTGGTGAGAATTTAATCTTTTTTTTCTTTTTATTTCTTTATCAGTAGGTAACCTTTGACATTGTTGCCAAATTAAGTTAATCTAATGGTTAAGTCATGGCAGGATAGCCGAGACCCATGTTATGCTCCTCCTGTACTATGTGGGAAGTCAGGGACGCTTCCAATGTCCCTGATGACTACATGTGCAGGAAGTGTATCCAGCTGCACCTCCTGATGGATCGTATTGCAGCACTGGAGCTGCGCATGGATTCGCTCTGGAGCATCCGCGTTGCTGAAGCTGTCATGAATAGCACATTTAGTGAGTTGGTCACACCGCAGGTAAAGGTTATTCAGGCAGATAGGGAATGGGTGACCATCAGGCAGAGCAGCGGAAGGAAGGTAGTGCAGGGGTCCCCTGCGGTCATCCCCCTCCAAAACAGATACACCACCTTGGGTGCTGTTGGGGCGATGACTCATCGTGGGGGGTGGGGCCGGGCGGGTAGCAGCAGCCAAGTTCATGACACCAACGGTGGATCTGCTGCACAGGAGGGCAGGAAAAAGATGGGGAGAGGTATAGTGGTAGGGGATTCTATTGTCAGGGGAATAGATAGGTATTTATGCAACCACAATCGAGACTTCAGGATGGCATATTCCTTCCCTGGTGCAAGGGTCAAGGATGTCTCGGAGCAGCTGCGGCACATTTTGGAAGGGGCGGGTGAACAGCAAGTTGTCGTGGTGCATATAGGTACCAACAATATAGGTAAAAAAAACAGGATGAGGTCCGACAAGCTGAATTTAGGGAGCGAGGAGTTAAATTAAAAAGCAGGACCTCAAAGGTAGTAATCTCAGGATTGCTACCAGTGCCACGTGCTAGTCAGAGTAGAAATAGCAGGATAGCTCAGATGAATATGTGGCTTGTGGAGTGGTGCAGGAGGGAGGGATTCAAATTCCTGGGACTCGGGGAGGTGGGACCAGTACAAACCGGATGGTCTGCACCTGGCAGGACTGGAACCAATGACCAAGGGGAGTGTTTGCTAGTGCTGTTGGGGGGGAGAGGGGATAAACTAATATGGCAGGGGGATGGGAACCTATGCAGGGAGACAGAGGGAAGTAAAATGAGGTCAGAAGCTAAAGATAGAAGAAGCAAAGTAAAACTGGAGGGCAGAGAAACCCAAGGCAAAAATCAAAAAGGGCCGCATTACAGCAAATTTCTAAAGGAACAAAGTGTGTTAAAAAGACAAGCCTAAAGGCTCTGTGCCTCAATGTGAGTATTCATAATCAGGTGGACGAATTAACTGTGCAGGCAGCTACTAACGAATATGATATGATTGGGATTATGGAGACATGGCTCCAGGGTGACCAAGGCTGGGAACTCAACATCCAGGGATATTCAACATTCAAGAAGGAATAGACAAAAAGGAAAAGGAGTTGGAGTAGCATTGCTGGTTAAAGAGGAAATTAACGCAATAGTAAGGAAGGACATTAGCTTGGATGATTTGGAATCTGTACGGTTAGAGCTACGGAATACCAAAGGGCAGAAAACGCTCGTGGGAGTTGTGTACAAACCACCAAACAGTAGTAGTGAGGTTGGGGACAGCAGCAAACAAGAAATTAGGGATGCGTACAATAAAGGTACAGCAGTTATCATGGGCGACATTAATCTACATATAGATTGGGCTAACAAATTGGTAGCAATACGGTGGAGGAGGATTTCCTGGGGTGTATTAGGGATGATGTTCTAGACCAATATGTCGAGGAAGCAACTAGAGGCTGGCCATCCTAGACTGGGTGATGTGTAATGAGAAAGGACTAATTAGCAATCTTGTTGTGCGAGACCCCTGGGGGAAGAGTGACCATAATATGGTAGAACTCTTTATGAAGATGGAGAGTGACACAGTAAATTCGATGGTATGAGATGTGAATTGGCAAGAACAGACTGGCAAATGATACTTAAAGGGTTGACGGTGGATAGGCAATGGCAGACATTTAAAGAGCACGTGGATGAACTTCAACAATTGTACATCCCTGTCTGGAATAAAAAATAAAATGGGAAGGTGGCTCAACCGTGGCTAACAAAGGAAATTAGGGATAGTGTTAAATCCAAGGAAGAGGCATATAAATTTGCCAGAAAAAGCAGCAAACCTGAGGACTGGGAGAAATTTAGAATTCAGCAGAGGAGGACAAAGGGTTTAATTAGGAGGGGGGAAATAGAGTATGAGAGGAAGCTTGCTGGGAACATAAAAAACTGACTGGAAAAGCTTCCATAGAGATGTGAAGATTAGTGAAGACAAACGTAGGTCCCTTGCAGTCAGAATCAGGTGAAAGAAATGGCAGACCAATTGAACAAAGACTTTGGTTCTGTCTTCACTAAGGAAGACACAAATAACCTTCCGGAAATACTAGGGCACGGAGGGTCTATCGAGAAGGAGGAACTGAAGGAAATCCTTATTAGTCAGGAAATTGTGTTAGGGAATTGATGGGATTGAAGGCCGATAAATCAGCAAGGCCTGATAGTCTGCATCCCAGGATACTTAAAGAAGTGGCCCTAGAAATAGTGGATTCATTGGTGATTTTTCAACAGTCTATCGACTCTGAATCAGTTCCTATGGACCGGAGGGTAGCTAATCTAACACCACTTTTTAAAAAAGGAGGGAGAGAAAACGAGGAATTATAGACTGGTTAGCCTGACATCGGAGGTGGGGAAAATGTTGGAATCAATTATTAAAGATGAAATAGCAGCGCATTTGGAAAGCAGTGACAGGATCAGTCCAAGTCAGCATGGATTTATGAAAGGGAAATCATGCTTGACAAATCTTCTGGAATTTTTTGAGGGTGTATCTAGTAGAGTGGACAAGGGAGAACCAGTGGATGTGGTGTATTTGGACTTTCAATAGGCTTTTGACAAGGTCCCGCACAAGAGATTGTGTGCAAAATAAAAGCACATGGTATTGGGGGTAATGTATTGATGTGGAGGGAGAACTGGTTGGCAGACAGGAAGTAGAGAGTCGGGATAAACGGGTCCTTTTCAGAATGGCAGGCAGTGACTAGTGGAGTGCTGCAGGGCTCAGTGCTGGGACCCCAGTTCTTTACAATATACATTAACGATTTGGATGAAGGAATAGAGTGTAATATCTCCAAGTTTGCAGATGACACTAAACTGGGTGGCGGTGTGAGTTGTGAGGAGGACGCTAAGAGGCTGCAGGGTGATTTGGACAGATTAGATGAGTGGGCAAATGCATGGCAGATGCAGTATAATGTGGATAAATGTGAGGTTATCCATTTTGGGGGCAAAAACACGAAGGCAGAATATTATCTGAATGGCGGCAGACTAGGAAAAGGGGAAGTGCAACGAGACCTGGGTGTCATGTTTCATCAGTCAGTGAAAGTGGGCACGCAGGTACAGCAGGCGGTAAAGAAGGCAAATGGTATGTTGGCCTTCATAGCAAAGGGATTTGAGTATAGGAGCAGGGAGGTCTTACTGCAGTTGTACAGGGCCTTAGTGAGGCCTCACCTGGAAGATTGTGTCCAGTTTTGGTCTCCTAGTCTGAGGAAGGCCATTCTTGCTATTGAGGGAGTGCAGCGAAGGTTCACCAGACTGGATGGCTGGGCTTTCATATGAGGAGAGACTGGATCAACTGGGCCTTTATTCATTGGAGTTTAGAAGGATGAGAGGGGATCTCATAGAAACATATAAGATTATAAGATTCTGACGGAACTGGACAGGTTCGATGCGGGAGGAATGTTCCCGATGTTGGGGAAGTCCAGAACCAGGTGACATAGTCTTAGGATAAGGGGTATGCCATTTAGGACTGAGATGAGGAGAAAACTTCTTCACTCAGAGAGTTGTTGATGCCAGTTCACTGGATATATTCAAGGGGGAGTTAGATATGGCTCTTACGGTTAAGGGGATCAAGGGCTATGGAGAGAAAGCAGGAAAGGGGTACTGAAGGAATGATCAGCCATGATCTTATTGAATGGCGGTGCAGGCTCGAAGGGCCGCATGGCCTACTCCTGCACCTATTTTCTATGTTTCTATGGACTAGGCTCCACTTCCCTATTCGCTCCCCATAACCCTTTACTTCCTTATCACTCAAAAATGTGTCTAAATCCACCTTAAATATATTCAATGGCACCCAGATTCCACAGCTCTTTGGGGCAGAGAATTCCATGGATTTACAACCTCATCTCAGTTTTAAATGGGTGGCCCCTTATTTGAGACTGTGTCCCCGAGTTTTAGTTTCCCTGATGAGTGGAAATATCCTTTCTACATCCACCTTGTCGAACCCCCTCATTATCTTATAAGGTTCAATAAGATCACCCATCATTCTTCTGGACTCCAATGTGTATAGGCCCAACCTATCCTCATAAGTCAACCCCCTCATCTCCGGAATCAATCTAGTGAACCTTCTCTGAACAGCCTCCAATACGAGTATATCCTTCCTTAAATACGGAGACCAAAACTGTGCGCAGTACTCCTGCTGTGGCCTCACCAATACCCTTTACAGTTGTAGCAGGAATTCTCTGCTTTTATACTCTATCCCCTTTTGCAATAAAGGCCAACATTCCATTTGCCTTCCTGATTACTTGCTGTACCTGCACACTAACTTTTTGTGTTTCATGCACCAGACCCCCAGGTCCCTCTGCACTGCAGCACTTTGCAATTTTTCTCCATTTAAATTATAATTTGCTTTTCTATTATTTCTGCCAAAGTGAATAACCTCACATTTTCCCACATTATACTCCATCTGCCAATTTTTGCCCACTCACTTAGCCTGTCTATCTCTTTGCAGATTTTTTGTATCCTCCTCACAATTTCCTTTCCCACCCATCTTTGTGTAGTCAGCAAACTTGGCTACATTACACTCAGTCCCTTCATCCAAGTCATTAGTATAGATTGTTAATAGTTGGGAACCCAGCACCAATCCCTGCAGCATCCCACTAGTCGCTGTTTGCCAACCGGAAAATGACCCATTTATCCCAACTCTATTTTCTGTTAGTTAGCCAATCTTCTATCCATGCTAATATATTACCCCCAAACCCTGTGAGCTTTTATCTTGTGCAGTAACCTCTTAAGTCGCCCCTTATCGAATGCCTTCTAGAAATCCAAATATACCATATTCACTGGTTCCCCCTTATCTACCCTGCTCATTACATCCTCAAAGAATTCCAGAAAATTTGTCAAACATGATTTCCCTTTCATAAAACCATGCTGACTCTGCTTGATCGAATCATGCTTTTCCAAATGATCCGCTACTGCTTCCTTATTAATGGACTCCAGCATTTTCCCAACCACATATGTTAGGCTAACTGGTCTATAGTTTCCTGCTTTTTGTCTGCCTCCTTTTTTAAACAGGAGCGTTACATTTGCAGTATTCCAATCTGCTGGGACCGCCCCAGAATCCAGGGAACTTTGGTAGATTACAACCAATGCATCCACTATCTCTGCAGCCACTTCTCTTAAGATCCTAGGATGTAAGGCATCAGGTCCAGGGGCCTTTAGTCCCATTATCTTACTGAGTACCAGCTCCTTTGTGATTGTGGTAAGATCCTTCCCCGCCTATAGCCCCTTGGCTATCCATTGTTGGGATATTTTTAATGTCCTCAACCATAAAGACTGATACAAAATATGTGTTCAGATTTTCTGCCATCTCCATGTTCCCCATCACTGATTTCCCGGTTTCATCCTCGAAGGGACCAACATTTACTTTAGCCACTCTTTTCCTTTTTATATACCTGTAGAAACTCTTGCTATCTGTTTTTATATTTCGTGCTTGTTTACTTTCATAGTCTATCTTCCCTTTCTTAATTGTTTTAGTCATTCTTTGCTGGCTTTTAAAAGCTTCCCAATCTTCTGTCCTTCCAGTACTTTTGGCCACTTTGTATGCCCTTGTTTTTAATTAGATACCATCCTTTATTTCGTTAGTTAGCCCTGGATGACTATCTTTTCTTTTACACCCTTTCCTCCTCACTGGAATATATTTTCCTTGAGAGTTGTGAAATATTTCCTTCAATGTATGCCAGTGTTCATCAACGGAAGAAATAGCGGGACATCTAGATAGGAATAGTGCAATCAAGCAGACGCAACATGGATTCATGAAGGGGAAATCATGTTTAACTAATTTACTGGAATTCTTTGAGGATATAACGAGCATGGTGGATAGAGGTGTACCGATGGATGTGGTGTATTTAGATTTCCAAAAGGCATTCGATAAGGTGCCACACAAAAGGTTACTGCAGAAGATAAAGGTACGCGGAGTCAGAGGAAATGTATTAGCATGGATAGATAATTGGCTGGATAACAGAAAGCAGAGAGTCGGGATAAATAGGTCCTTTTCGGGTTGGAAATCGGTGGTTAGTGGTGTGCCACAGGGATCGGTGCTGGGACCACAACTGTTTACAATATATGTTGTAGGCATTAGGCACCTGCTGAATATATCAAAACACTAGGCATTAGACACCGGCTGAATATATCTAAACTCATATAAGTTTAAAGTGGACACATATAAAATGGCTACCCAAGCATGATGGGAACCCCATTAGTCAAGTAATGAACTGGGGTTGACCGAGCAATGACCGAGCAATGACCCTGTGAGGCTCACTACCAGGAATGCCTTGGATACAAAATAATTATAACGAACCATTATAGTACACTGGTATAATCAGTGACTTCACACAGCCGAACGCTGAGGAACAGAGCTAAGGGGAGAACCTGCCTCACATAACGAGGTCATTAATCAGCCCGAGCTGACAAAAAACGAACACACAGCTCCTGAGGTGTCAGGGGAATTCTATTGGGTTAAAGAAACCTATATGTAATCTATAATCGTTATGATTGGATTGTGTCCAGCCGAAGTGGGCTGAGTAACTGTAAAGAACTATTGTAAAACATATAAATATCGATGACTTTCTTTGTTCGTTGGAGAGAAGTGCCTGGATCCAGTCCTGAGGCTTCCTCCCTGTATGTGAAAATAAAGGCCGCATTGGCGTTGGAACCGACTCTGAGTGTTGAGTGATACTTCTGAGAAAACATTCACGCTAACAGTGGTGTCACAAACAGGATTTCGGGGTCACTGACGCTCTTGGAGAAACCGGGTGAGTATACCTTAAACAAAATTTTATAACGGGTGCAGAAGGTAGATGCTGGTTGATCGACACGAGGAGACGGTCCAATATCTCAAAAACCTAGCCTGAGCCTGAATTAAGAGGACTTTAGTCCCACGTGACGGCCAGGAACTAAGTAGGTGCCGGGAACACACTTGGACCGTGGGATCATGATACCGAAAGACATCTTCCGGACCCAGTAGTGTAATTTGAAATATACCCCGGGGTAGAACCAAGCAGTGTACAGCAGCTAACAGAATCCAAACCTGTGAACAGCGTCGGACCAATGGGCAGAGCGGTGGTAGGTAGTCATTAAGGATACGTAGAGCACTGTGGGAATTGCTTAAACGCATTTTAAGAATTGTATAAGTTTGTGTAACAGCAGAACTTGTGACCTGACAGTAGCCAGGAGACGGTCTACTACAAGTTACGCTAGGTAGAAAGCGGACCTCTGAGAGTAGATTCCTAACGGTTCTAGTCCTATAGGAATGGCCACGAAAGCAAGTAACCTCGAGTGGGGACCAGAAGGGCCCCTTACCCGCCACCTGGCGGAAAAACAAAAGAAACTAATTGAGAAAATGATTAGAGCAGGGTGGGATCCTCAGGACCTGCCAGCGAAGCAAAGGGAATGGTGGGAGAAGGAAAGGAAAGACAAAGAGGGAAAGGCAGTAGTTTTGATACTGCGAGCCCATGTAAAGTTAACAGAGAAAGTTAACCAGTATGTGCAAACAAAAAGAAAGCAAGTAACTGTTGAAAACGGACAGACAGTTTTGCCAGTCCTGACCATAAATAGCCCAAGTGCGCCACCTAGTGAGGAAGATTGGGAATGCCTAGGGAATGAAACGGATAGTTGCGACTCGGTTAAAGGGGACGTCTTGCCACCCCCATATGCCACAATAAACCCGGCCAACATCGCGCCGCTAAAGGTGGAACGCATACCCACGGTCCCAGCAGGAGCAAGACGTCATGGCAGTCCCGCCCTACCCGCACAAACACAAATAACATATACATCGTTGTCCCCCGGGGACACGATGTAGTTGTTAGACAAACTGCCACCCCTAATACCCCGCCATAGCAATGCAACCTTCTGGCAGAAGCTCAAGGAAATGAAAATTTGCCACCAGCTCCACAATCAAGACATCGCTGGTATAGTTAGGATTAAAATGCCAGAAAACTACTGGGACAGACTACATAATGAGTACCGAAGCGGTACCTGGTGTACCGACCTGCCTGCTACTAGGCAGCAGCAGGAGACGAGCATGACAGCATTCAAAGTGAACGTGACACTCGTCTTAGGCCAGGTTCCCGTAAACTGGAACTCTATAGTGGGAGTAGTGCAAAAGAAGGACGAACGGGGACAAGAGTACGGGGTTAGAAAATTTGAGGCGTTCTTGGCACATAGCGGAGTACTGGATGCAGACCGGCAGAACCCGGCCTTCATACCGTTGGAAAAGGACAGACTAAGCTCCGCACACCAAGCCATCCTAAAAACAGGCTTAGTGGTATATAATAATTTTGATGATCTGGAAAGTTGGGCGACCTCGGTAGACAATCAACAAAGGTCCAAAATAGCCGCCAGTACAGCGGAGGTCTGAGCGGCCACCGACAAAAAGACGGCTGAGATATGCTATAATTGCAACAAAACGGGACATCACCGCGCCGAGTGTAGAGCCCCAAAACGCGACGGACGCAAAAAGTGTAGGAACTGTGACCGATTAGGTCACGAGTCAAAGGACTGTTGGGCAAAGGGAGGCGGCAAGGAAGGGAAGGGACCGCAACGGGGACCTAAAACAGGACAAAACCCCAATGAAAGAGCCCCAGACGTTAGTACCCTCGGAAATCAGCAGCTGCTGGACATTATACAGCAGCTGACCCAGAAGCAGACGAATCCCCAATGAATCACATCGGCCCCCAGCCAAGAACCCGATCCCCATATGTGATCAATGCACCGTTAGGGGGCCGGTGATGCAGTATGTTGATAGACACCGGGGCGTCGTTATCCCTAACCAATCTCGACCTACCCACTACCCGGCGATCCATCATAATCCAAGGGGTAGGGGGAGACAGGACCACGGCATATCAAAGTGAAACACAAGTGCTCAAGGTGGACGGTATAATGGTACCGGTCCAGTTCTGGGTATGTCAAAATTCAGAGGGCACTATATTAGGGATGGACCTACTCCGCGAACTAGGCACCATAGTGGACGCACAGCGAAGGCGGGTAACCTGGAAGACTAAGAAAGGATATAAGGATAAAGTTGCCAGGAGATGGGCCCCAGTAAAAAATATAGCCACATTAGGTAAAACAGGCACCTTGACGAGAGACTGGTCTAAGGACGGGATGTTGGGATTACTGTGTCAGGCCATCCCGGGAGTTTGGGCAAAAAGCAAACAGGACTGTGGACTCATTGATATAACACCGGAGAAGGTCACGGGACCGGTACATCCTCCCCACAAACAATACCCTATTAAACCAGAGGCCATGCAGGCCACTGAGGAAATAGTAGAAGCCCTGGTAGACCAAGGCATTTAACGACAGACAGTGTCAGTCACGAACTCCCCGATATGGTCAGTTAAAAAGCCGGATGAGAGTTACCGACTAACGATAGATGATACAGCCCTAAATAAAGTAACGCCTAGGGAACATTAGTTTGTGGCCAGCCCAGCGACTATCTTCAACGGTCTGAATCCGGAACACAGGATTTTCACCATTTTAGATATTGCTAACGGATTTTGGTCAATCCCACTGGACCCTGCGTCTCAGGAAAGATTCGCATTTACCTCCAGAGGCAGACAATACACGTGGACCCAACTCCCTCAGGGATTCCATAATAGTCCGAACATTTTCCACCGAGTCATGAGTAATGCCTTGGAACAGTGTAACTTAACCCCTTACAATAGCACAATCCTTCACTACGTGGATGACATCTTGATAGCCTCGTCAAGCGACCAAGAGCATTTAGGGGCCGTAGTCACGGTTTTAAGGACTCTAGACAAGGCAGGTTTTAAAATAAATCCAAAAAAGGCACAGATCGGGCAAGCCACGGTTCGATATCTGGGACACGATATCAGTCAGGGGAAAAAGACCCTTCCGACAGACCGAAAGACAGCCATAGCTGATATGCCCCGACCAACCACGGTGCGGGCAGTGCGACGGGTGATGGGCTTGTTCAACTATTGCAGGAATTTCATTCCTCAATTTGTGAATATGGCCGAACCCATTCAGCGACTAGTGAGGGGAGGAAAACCAGGAACAGAACAGGTAGAGTGGGGATTGGAGCAAGAGGAATCCTATGGGAAATT
Source organism: Pristiophorus japonicus (assembly GCF_044704955.1). Lineage (NCBI taxonomy): Eukaryota > Metazoa > Chordata > Chondrichthyes > Pristiophoridae > Pristiophorus > Pristiophorus japonicus. The sequence continues at coordinate 316,469 of NW_027254381.1, read as the reverse complement.
AAAAGCTGAATTATTGGCAGCCCCGGCGCTGAAGCTACCTGACATGATGAAGCCGTTATCGAGGGAGGTTTCTATAGCGCCGTCATAACCCAGGAAAAGGGAGGGGTAATGAGACCAGTAGCGTATTACTCAACACAAGAGTCCCCGGTAGTGAAGGGACTTCATCGGTGTGTGGCTGCCCTCGATTGCGCCGCTTGGGCTGCAAGAATATGCGAACCAGTCACAATGTCGGGGCAGCTAATCCTACACACGAAGCACACCATAGTGGAATTGCTAAACACCGGGAGGTTAAAAACTGTCAGATGCGCGACGAGCTACCTGGGAGGCAGTACTATTACCCAAAGACCAATCCATACAAGTAATCAGGGATATAGGTTTTAATCCCGTGGAGGGAATAGTGACCGAAGGTGAACCCCATAGTTGCAAAACTGAGATAGACCAAGGAACGGAAGGGGGAATAGCCGATGAACCTCTGAGCGACCCTGATTTAACCCTTTACGTTGATGGGTCCCGACGATATATTGACGGGCAATTCCGCACTGGATGGGGCGTGGTAGACCAGGACGGTGCCACCCTCCTGCGAGGGGCACTGGAAGGTAGCGTTGACCGAAGCCCTCAAATGGGCAGAGGGGAAGCGTGTAAATGTTTATACTGACAGCTGGTACGCATTCGGGGTACTACACGACTACATGATAGCATGGAGCAGACGTGGATACATAACTTCAGGGGGGGGGGACACATTAAACACGAGAATATAGTTCGGGAATTGGTAAAAGCCGTTAAAAGACCTGCGACGGCAGCAGTAATAAAGATCAAGGCGCATCAAAGGGTAGAGAGCAGGGAACAGCGGGGAAACATGCTGGCAGATCAAGCAGCAATCAAAGGGTAGAGACCAGGGAACAGCGGGGAAACATGCTGGCAGATCAAGCAGCCATCAAAGGGTAGAGACCAGGGAACAGCGGGGAAACATGCTGGCAGATCAAGCAGCCAGAAGTGCAGCGGAAGAAGATGAGCCCCAGATAATCAAAGTAGCCGTGATAGGACCAGGAGAGCTGAATATCCGTAAGGTACAGGAGGAAAGTAGCTCGGAGGAACGGTCGCTATGGGAAAGCAAGGGGGCCAGCATTGGGGAGGACGGGGTTTGGAGGAAGGGATTACAAGTAGTCGCCCCGTCCTCAATCCAGACCGAACTACTGCGGCTACACCACGAGCCGGACCACACTGGGCGAGACGGAATGCTGAGCCGTCTACTCAAAGACTGGTGGTGGGCCGGGGTAGGGCGAGACGTAGCCAAGCATTGCCAGCGCTACATAGTATGCACACAGCATAATCCAGGCAGACCCATAAAGGTCAAAATGGCACATCAGACACATCCCAGGGGCCGGGGGGAGAATCTACAGATTGATTTCACAGGGCCCCTACCCAACAGTCGGGGAAAGAAATACTGCCTGGTCATTATCGATCAGTTTACCAGGTGGGTTGAGGTTTTTCCCACCCGGGATTGTGGAGCATCCACGGTAGCGCAGATTCTCGCATTCGACATAATCCCACGGTGGGGAGTGCCCCTTCAAATTGACTCAGACCAGGGGACACACTTCACGGGACAGGTCATGAAGCGGGCATGCTGTCTGCTCGGAATCCGACACCGGTTCCACATCCCGTACCACCCCCAGAGCTCAGGAATGGTTGAGCGAATGAACCGCACCCTCAAGACAGCAATTGCCAAAGCCATAACTGAAACCGGGAAGGGATGGGTGGATGTTTTACCCTGTATACTAATGAGACTTAGGGCCACCCCTAACCGGACCACAGGCCTGACCCCCTTTGAATTAATGACGGGGAGGGCCATGAGACTCCCTGAAGGCTTCATAACGGGGGGAGAGGACATGGAGCCTTTACGAGATCGGATTAAACAATATGTAAAACAATTAGATTCACAGCTAAAGGAACTAAGGAAAGAGGTGGTAGAGCAACAGACCATACGGGACTTGGAGACCCAAAACAAAGGAAAGGTCGACGCACAGCTCCCACAGGTAGGCGACAAAGTGTTGGTATAAGTCACCCCCAACAGGACGGGGTTTGCCCCAAGGTGGACCGGGCCGTATGACATCATTTTGACTAGCGACACGTGTGCATGTGTCGACATGAGAGGGAGAGGCCGGTGGAAGCACTGGTCGCAATTAAAAAGGTATAACTCAGAAGGGTAATGGCCGAACCAAGGGTGATACGCCTAGACGAGACGGAATGGTATGCTGAAAAATACCAGGAGTGGTTGGACACCCTTTTGGAAGGGGTGTTCGGAGGAATAGCTTTGGTCTTGGTGATAATAGGAGTTTGGATAATATTTAAGTGGGTAAAGACACGGGCGCACGCCCTACAGATTCAGCTCGAAATGGTTCGATTATAACCTTGTGCTTCTGATTTCGCAGGGTGACAGGGATACTCGTAGAGCAAAACCTAACCCCTGGTGACGACCAGGCCGTCTGTTTAAAATTTCAGATAATACTTACCAGAATGGGAATACGAACGGCGCTACTCATAATATGGATAGCCCTGCGACATGCACGTACCCTGGACAACGCCGACGGACAGCAGAGCACGCTGGAAATAAACAATCACATGAACTATGGAGTTTTATTCAATTTGACGGACGGAGTGTGTGTCCCAGCGACTAAAGATTGGAGCAAGGACAGGACTTATTTTAATGCATGGTTACAAGTAAACCCTAATAAGAACCGGGTATGTGTACAGTGCTCCACGGGTATAAGGAGCAGCTGCATTAAACAGAGGGATGTCAAAGGGCCGATGAATGTACTTTCGGCATAATTTGCGCACCTCCGGGACAGTCCCAGCAATCAGTCATCTGCAAAAAGGGAATGAGGCTGTATGGGTACTACGAGGAGGCGGGGGCGGCTGCAATATCATTGTATGTATGTTTCTCACCCCTTCCGACACCGCGCCCCATAAGAACCACTACATTGCCCGAGGAACTGCCTTGTCCCATAACTACTAAGGGACCAGAGAATGGGATTGTAATGTACAACGAAGGGGAATTATTGTATGATAATGTTAAACATGAAATTGTGCCTGTTCTGATCAATATTTCAGGCATCCAGATGCTGGAATACTGTACAGAACAGTTAAGGAAGATATACAATGTATTAAGTAAAGTTGTAATGCAGCAGGCTGCCGATGCAATGGGTGCCAGTAGATTCCGGGGACAGGGGTCAGCCCCCAGGGTCAAGAGGGAAATAGTTAATGATATTGCCACCGTTTTCAATACAGGGACCTCCGTAGTAAACTCGATAGATATACAAGGGTTAAATGAGAGGGCGGAACAGCTTAGAGGGGTGATGAAGGGGTTATTAGAGAGGGTGGAGCAAAACCAGGAAGACCAAGCCAACCTAGGAAAGGAGGGTGCCGAAATCCAGTTGGATGGCATCTCAGTCCTGGAAGCTCACGCCAAAACCATCAATCACCTCATTGATAGAGAAAAAGAAGATACAGGAAAGCAAAGACAGGGGCAACTCTGTCACGCTTATGGTCTGTGGATGGTGGGACAGATCCACCACAATCTCGACCAGATCTAACGCGGGGAAGTACCCGATTGGATAGACAGTTCACATTTGGCTCAGTTGGCTAACCAGAGGGGGACACTGGATAATTGTACTCTGAAGGGACTGACCCGAGTATACCCAGCAATTCCAGATTGCCAGATGGGTAGGAATACTGGGATAGGGATAGTCCTGATGATCCCTATAGCCACGCCGGACTTAGGGCCGTTCCCCCTGTACCAACTAGAGAATATCGGAGTAATACGGGAAATTGTCTCCATGCATTACTATCTGACCACCACCTCCGCCGTTCGTCGAAACAACATACTTACCAGGATTTCCCGAACAGATTGCAAGCAAAGGGGGGAGATCACAATATGCCCTGACCCGGTAGACCGAGGTGAGCTAGACGAGTGCGGGTTTAACCAAACCGACGGGTGTGTACTAGAAATAGTGCCCGCACACAGGCACTTCGCGAGGGCAGGCTACGGAGGGAAGGGAAGATACTGCGTCTCTACCACAGAGCGTTCATACCAGTATAATGACCTGCAGTGCCCTATACCACAGCCAAACTTTTGCTTTACGCCACTACGACCTGTCACGATCGGGCAAGCGCATATCACCCAGGTTAGGCGCCGGAAGTCCGAAGTTATTGAGGTAACCGATCAGCTCCATGATCATTTGCAGGATTATGACGAGCCAGATCAAGTCCCTATCCCACATCTAACCGAAGTATTACGAGAGTTGAGGCTCAGAGTGGGTCAATCCGTAAAGCTCTACCACCAACTGCAAACTAAAATCAAAGTACTGGAAGAAGATATCGATGTAGACTTACAAAGTCAGAGTTGGTGGAGAAAGGTCTGGGACTGGGGAATAAATGTGAACATCCATCCTTGGATTCGAATAATTTCACACATACTGGTCGGGATACAATTGATCTTAGTAATAACATGGGGCATAATGGCCTGCCAGGCATGCAAGCACCATGCACAACGAAAAGGGACCCATGACCGGTCCCCAAATACTAAACAAGCCTGTCTAATAAAGGGGCAGGAGGATTTGGCCTTTGTCAATTTGATTTAAGCAACCGGGACTCCTGAAACCGCATGACTGGCCAGCACGTTGAGGCAGGGAGCACCGGGCCATGCACAAAATCTAATAAAAGTAGGGCGGTCGGTTAAAGGGGGACTAGGACTAGTTCCTTTACTGAAAGGAGGGAATTGTTGTAGGCATTAGGCACCTGCTGAATATATCAAACACTAGGCATTAGGCACCAGCTGAATATATCAAACACTAGGCATTAGGCACCTGCTGAATATATCAAAACTCATATAAGTTTAAAGCGGCCACATATAAAATGGCTGCCCAAGCATGATGGGAACCTCGTTAGTCAAGTAATGAACTGGGGCTGACCGAGCAATGACCGAGCAATGACCGTGAGGCTCACTACCAGGAATGTCTTGGATACAAGATAATTATAATGAACCAGTGATTTCACACAGCCGAAGCCCGAGGAAGAGAGATAAGGGGAGAACCTGCCTCACATAACGAGGTCATTAATCAGCCCGAGCTGACAAAAACCGAACATGCAGTTCCTGAGGTATCAGGGGAATTCTATTGGGTTAAAGAAACCTATATGTAATCTATAATCGTTATGATTGGATTGTGTCCAGCCGAAGTGGGCTGAGTAACTGTAAAGAACTATTGTAAAATATATAAATATCGATGAGTTTCTTTGTTCGGCGGAGAGAAGTGCCTGGATCCAGTCCTGAGGCTTCCTCCCCGCTAGTGTAAATAAAGGCCGCATTGGTGTTGGAACCGACTCTGAGTGTTGAGTGATTCCTCTGAGAAAACATTCACGCTAACATGGGCATCCTGGAGAAGTTCTCGGAGGGTGAGGACTGGGAAGACTATGTCGAACGGCTATACCAGTACTTTGTAGTCAACGAGCTGGACAGAGAAGAAAGCACAGCAAAAAGGAGAGCGGTCCTCCTCACGGTCTGCGGGGCACCGACCGACAGCCTCATGAAGAATCTTCTGGCTCCAGTGAAACCCACAGATAAGTTGTATGAGGAGCTGTGTACACTGGTTCGGGAGCATCTTAACCCGAGGGAGAGCATGCTGGTGGCGAGGTATCGGTTCTGCACATGCCAGCGATCTGAAGGTCAGGAAGTGGCGAGCTATGTCGCCGAGCTAAGGCGACTTGCAGGACAATATGAGTTTGATGGCTACCTGGAGCAAATGCTCAGAGACTTTTTTGTACTGGGCATTGGCCACGAGACCATCCTCCGAAAACTTTTGACTGTAGAGACACCGACCCTCAGTAAGGCCATTGCAATAGCACAGGCGTTTATGTCCATCAGTAATAACTCCAAACAAATCTCTCAGCACACAAGTGCGAGCAATGTTCATAAATTAACTGGAACTGTGTTTCCAAGCAGAAATGTACAGGGCAGAAACCAAGAGTCTGCAACTGCCAGCAGGCCTCAGGTGACCCAGATGACTCGGAGTCCGCAACAAAGGATGAATGCAAGGCAATTCACACCTTGTTGGCGTTGTGGAGGCTTCCATTCAGCCTATTCAAGCCGCTTCAAAGGTTATGTTTGCAAGAGCTGTGGAACAATGGGGCATTTCCAATGAGTTTGCAGACGAGCTGCAAGCTCTGTGAAACCTGCTAACCACCACGTGGCAGAGGAAGATCGGTTCATGGTGGATCAAAATAATTTTGAGCCTGAGAGAGGAGGCAGATGCTGAAATACACGGGGTGCACACATTTTCAACGAAATGTCCACCTATAATGCTAAATGTAAAATTGAATGGCTTACCCATAGCCATGGAACTGGACACTGGCACTAGCCAATCCATCATGAGTAAAAAGATGTTTGAGAGACTGTGGTGCAACAAGGCACTCAGACCAGCCCTGAGCCCCATCCACACGAAACTGAGTATGTACACCAAAGAGCTTGTCACTGTCCTGGGCAGTGCCATGGTCAAGGTCACCTACGAGGGCATGATGCACGAATTGCCACTCTGCATTGTCCCGGGCGATGGCCCCACACTGCTTGGAAGGAGCTGGCTGGGCAAAATCCACTGGAACTGGTATGACATCTGAGCGCTATCACATGTCGATGAGGCCTCATGTACCCAGGTTCTTAACAAATTTCCTTCCCTTTTTGAGCCAGGCATTGGAAACTTTTCCGGGGCGAAGGTGCAGATCCAATTGGCATGACCCATTCACCACAAGGCGCGAGCGGTACCTCACATGATGAGGGAGAGAGTGGAAATCGAGCTGCACAGGCTGCAATGCGAGGGCATCATCACCCCAATGGAATTCAGTGAGTGGGCCAGCCCGATTGTTCCAGTACTCAAAAGTGATGGCACGATCAGGATTTGCAGCGATTATAAAGTAACTATTAATTGTTTCCCGCTACAGGACTAATACCCGCTACCTAAGGCAGACAACCTATTTGCGATGCTGGCAGGAGGCAAGATGTTCACCAAGCTCGACCTGACTTCGGCTCACATGACGCAGGAGCTGGAGAAGTCTTCGAAGGGCCTCACCTGCATCAACACACACAAGGGACTGTTCATCTACAACAGATACCCGTTTGGAATTCGGTCAGCTGCAGCGGTCTTCCAGAGAAACATAGAGAGCCTACTCAAGTCGATACCACGCATGGTGGTTTTTCAGAACAACATATTGGTCATAGGTTGGGACACCGTCGAGCACCTACAAAACCTGGATGAGGTCCTCCAGCGATTGGATCGCATAGGGCTGCAGCTGAAGAGGTCGAAATGCATCTTCATGGCAACAGAAATTGAGTTTTTGGGGAGAAAGATCGCAGCGGACGGCATTCGGCCCACAGACGCCAAGATAGAGGCTATTAGGAATGCTCCCAGGCCACAGAACGTCATGGAGCTGCAATCGTTCCTGGGACTCCTCAACTATTTTGGTAACTTCCTACCACGATTGAGCACCCTCTTAGAGCGCCTACATGTGTTATTGCATAAAGGTGAGAACTGGGTATGGGGAAAAAACAAGTAATTGCTTTTGACAAATCCAGAAACATTTTATGCTCCAACAAGCTGCTTGTATTGTATAACCCGTGTAAAAGAATTGTGCTAGCATGTGCTGCGTCAGCGTACGGAGTCGCGTGTGTATTACAAGAAGCTAACATTGCAGGGAAGTGCAACATGTCGCCTATGCCTCCAGGAGCTTTTCTAAGGCCGAGAGGGCCTACAGTATGATTGAGAAAGAGGCATTAGCGTGTGTGTTCGTGGTAAAGAAAATGCATCAATATCTGTTTGGCCTCAAATTTGAGCTGGAAACCGATCACAAGCCCCTCATATCCCTGTTTGCTGAAAACAAGGGGATAAATATTAATGCCTCAGCCCGCATACAAAGGTGGGTACTCGCACCATCAGCATATAACTATACCATCCGCCACAGGCCAGGCACCGAGAACTGTGCAGATGCTCTCAGCCAGCTACCATTGCCCACCACGGGGGTGGAAATGGCGCAGCCTGCAAACTTGTTGATGGTCATGAAAGCATTTGAAAATAATAAATCACCTGTCACAGCCTGCCAGATTAGGACTTGGACCAGCCAAGATCCTCTGCTGTCCCTAGTAAAAAAACTGTGTACTGCATGGGAGCTGGGCCAGCATCCCCGTTGAAATGCAAGAACTAATCAAGCCATTCCAGTGGCAAAAGGACGAGTTGTCCATTCAGGCAGACGGCTTGTTGTGGGGTAACCGCATAGTGCTACCCAAAAAGGGCAGGGAGACGTTCATCTCGGATCTCCACAGCACACACCCGGGTATAGTAATGATGAAAGCAATAGCCAGATCCCACGTGTGGTGGCCCAGTATCGACTCTGATTTAGAGTCCTGTGTACGGCAATGCCGCGTGAGTGCTCAGTTGAGGCACCACTATGTTTGTGGTCCTGGCCCTCCAGACCATGGTCAAGAATCCATGTCGACTATCTGGGCCCGTTTCACGGTAAAATGTTCCTGGTGGTGGTGGATGCTTTTTCAAAATGGATTGAATGTGAAATAATGTTGGGAAGCACCGCCACTACCACCACCATTGAAAGCCAGAGGGCCATGTTTGCCACCCACGGCCTGCCTGACATACTGGTCAGTGACAACGGGCCATGTTTCACCAGTGCCGAATTTAAAGAATTCATGACCCGCAAAGGGATCAAACATGTCACCTCGGCCCCGTTTAAACCAGCCTCCAATGGGCAGGCAGAGGGGCAATACAAACAATCAAACAGAGCCTTAAACGAGTCACAGAAGGCTCACTCCAAACCCGCCTGTCCCGAGTATTGCTCAGCTACCGCACGAGACCCCACTTGCTCACGGGTGACCCCGGCTGAGCTACTCATGAAAAGGACACTTAAAACCAGACTCTCACTGGTTCACCCCAACCTGTATGATCAGGTAGAGAGCAGGCGGCAGCAACAAAATGTAAACGATAGTGGCGCCACTGTGTCATGGGAAATTGATCTGAATGACCCTGTGTATGTGCTAAACTATGGACATGGTCCCAAGTGGATCGCGGGCACAGTGATAGCTAAAGAAGGGAGTAGAGTGTTTGGAGTCAAACTAGACAATGGACAAATTTGCAGAAAGCACCTGGACCAAACGAGGCTGTAGTTCACAGACTGCCCTGAACAAACCACAGCAGACATCATCTTTTTCGAGCCCACAACACACACCCAAAGGATCAATGACACCACCCCGGACCAGGAAATCGAACCCATCATGCCCAACAGCCAAGCAAGGCCAGGCTCACCCAGCAGCCCTGCAGGGCCAACAACATGCCAGCGCAGCGAGGGCACAGCCAACACACCAGAATAGACATTTGTACTGAGGCAGTCCACCAGGGAAAGAAAGGCTCCCGACCGCCTCTCTTTGTAAATAGTTTTCACTTTGACTTTGGAGGGGAAGTGTTATTGTGGCTCTGTAAAGCATGCACTCCCATGTTCCGTCACCAGGGAGTGCATCCCCTGACATCCCAAGGGATCCCAGAATCCCTTGGGAGCACTGTATATAAGCCGGCCCCTAAGGCCTGTTCCTCACTCTGGAGTGTCTTAATAAAGACTGAGGTCACCATTACTTTAACGTCCCTGTGTGCACTCTCATCTGTGTTAGGAACACAATAGCGACGAGATAACCAACAACCACGCGAAAATGCAGAGAACTGTTGGTATCCTGGAGAAATTCTCAGAAAGGGACGATTGGGAGGCCTGCATGGAGCAACTCGACCAATACTTTGTCGTCAATGAGCTGGAAGTGGATGAGAACACTTCCAAACGAAGGCCAATCCTCCTCACTGTCTGTGGGGCAACAATCTATGGCCTCATGAAGAATCTTCTCGCTCCGGTGAAACCAACAAGCAAATCCTATTAAGAACTGTGTACGCTTTTCCGAAAGCACCTAAATCCGAAGGAAAGCGTTCTGATGGCAAGGTATCGATTCCATATGTGTGAGCAGTCTGAAGGCCAGGAAGTGGCGAGCTACATCACCGAACTAAGGCGCCTTGCAGGACATGAGCTGTGAGAAGACCGCTAAAAGGCTGTATGGTGACTTGGACAGGTCAGGTGAGTGAGCAAACGCGTGGCAGATGCAGTATAATATGGATAAATATGAGGTTATCTACTTTGGTGGCAAAAACACGAAGGCAGAATATTACCTGAATGACGGCAGATTAGGAAAAGGGGAGGTGCAGCGAGACCTGGGTGTCATGGTACATCAGTCTATGAAAGTTGTCATGCAGGTGCAAAAGGTGGTGAAGAAGATAAATGGTATGTTGGCCTTCATAACCAGGGGATTTGAGTATAGGAGCAGGGAGGTCTTACTGCAGTTGTACAGGGTCTTAATGAGGCCTCACCTGGAATATTGTGTTCAGTTTTGGTTTCCTAATCTGAGGAAGGACGTTCTTACTATTGAGGGAGTGCAGTGAAGGTTCACCAGACTGATTCCCGGGATGGCAGGACTGACATATGAGGAGAGACTGGATCGACTGGGCCTGTATTCACTGGAGTTTAGAAGGATGAGGGGGGATCTCATAGAAACATATAAAATTCTGACGGGACTGGACAGGTTAGATGCAGGAAGAATGTTCCCGATATTGGGGAAGTCCAGAACCAGGGGAGACATAGTCTAAGGATAAGGGATAAGCCATTTAGGACTGAGATGAGGAGATACTTCTTCACTCAGAGAGTTGTTAACCTGTGAAATTCCCGACCGCAGAGACTTGTTGATGCCAGTTCATTGGATATATTCAAGAGGCAGTTGGATATGGCCCTTATGGCTAAAGGGATCAAGGGGCATGGAGAGAAAGCAGGAAAGGGGAACTGAGGTAAATGATCAGCCATGATCTTACTGAATGGTGGTGCGGGCTTGAAGGGCCGAATGGCCTAATCCTGAACCTATTTTCTATGTTTCTATATTTCTATTGCGAATTCGATAGATTCCTTGAGCAAATGCTTGGCATTGGCCATGAGGTTATCCTTTGCAAACTATTAACTGTTGAAACACCGAATCTGAGCAAAGCCATAACAATAGCCCAGGCATTTATGTCCACCAGCGATAACACCAAACAAATTTCGCAGCATAACGAGGTTTCGGCAAGTACTGTACACAAAGTAACGCCGTTTTTAGGCAGAAATGCATATGGCAGAACGTACACGCCGGCAGCTGCAAGACCTCAGATGAACCAGAATCCACCATTAATCATTAATGCGATGCAGTTAACACCTTGTTGGAGCTGTGGAAGTGATCATCAAGCCCATCAATGCTGCTTCATACACTATCTGTGCAAAGGGTGTGAAACAATGAGACACCTGCAGCGAATGTGCAGACGAGCTGCAAACTCTGCAAACCACCACGTTGCAGAAGAGAACAGATCCATGGCGGAGCAGGCTGAACTACAGACTCGAACCGAGGAGGCAGAAGTGTATGGGGTACAGACCTTCACCACGAAATGCCCACCAATCATGCTAAAAGTCGAACTGGATGGAATTCCAATATCCGTGGAACTGGACAAGGGTGCGAGTCAGTCTCTCATGAGCAAAAAGGCCTTTGACAGGTTGTGGTGCAACAAGGCACACAGGCCCAAACTTAGCTCCATTCATACCAAGCTAAGAACTTACACTAAAGAGCTGATCCCTGTAATTGGCAGCGCAGCAGTAAAAGATCCTATGATGGAACAGTGCACGAACTCCCACTATGGATTGTACCAGGAGATAGCCCCACACTGTTTGGCAGAAGCTGGCTAAGAAAAATCCGCTGGAACTGAGACGGCATCCGAGCATTCCCATCCATTGATGATGCCTCATGTGCCCAGGTTCTGAGCAAATGTTCATACACGACCGACACAATACCCACCCAGGCATAGTAATGAAGAAAGCTATAGCTAGAGCCCATGTGTGGTGGCCCGGCATCGACGCAGACTGAGAGTCATACATGCACCAATGCAACAGTTGCTCTCAACTGAGCAATGCACCCAGAGAGGCACCGCTAAGTTTGTGGTCATGGCCCTCCAAACCGTGGCCGAGGATCCATGTTGACTTTGTAGGCCTGATCCGAGGCAAAATGTTTTTGGTTGTTGTGGATGTTTATTCAAAATGGATTGAATGTGTAATAATGTCTGTAAGCACATCCATCGAAAGCCTAAAAGTCATGTTTGCCATGCACGGCCTGCCCGATTTCCTTGTCAGCGACAATGGGCCGTACTTCACCAGTGCTGAATTCAAGGAATTCATGACCCGCAATGGGATCAAGCACATCACATCTGTCCCGTTCAAGCCCACATCCAACGGTCAGGCAAAGCTTGAAATGCATGTCCGAAGGCTCCCTGCAGACCCGCCTGTCCCGAGTCCTGCTCAGCTACCGCACCAGACCCCACTCGCTCACTGGGGTTCCCCCAGCCAAGCTGCTCATGAAAAGGGCGCTCAAAACAAGGCTCTCTCTTGTCCACCCTGATCTCCATGATCACGTCGAGGATAGGTGGCATCAACAAAACATGTACCATGATCATGCAAATGTGTCACGCGATATTAAAGTCAATGACCCTGTATTTGTACTCAATTATGGACATGGTTCCAAATGGTTTGCTGGCACTGTCATAGCCAAAGAACGGAGTAGTGTGTTTCAGGTCAAACTTGCCAATGGACTAATGTGCAGAAATCATTTGGACCAAACCCAACTGCGATTCACAAACAGCCACGAGCAACCCAATGAGGACACCACCAACTTCGACCCTCCAACATACACACAAGTGGCAACCGACATCACGGTTGACCACGAAACTGAACTCACCATCCCCAGCAGCCTGGAAAGGCCAGCTGTCCAGCAGCCCAGTGAAGAACCAACCAACTCATCCACACCCGCATTTGTACCGAGACGATCGACAAGGGAGTGAAAAGCCCCAAATCGTCCCCCCACCCTGTAAATAAGAGTACTATTGCCTTTGGGAGGGAGTGATATCATGTTTGCAACCCCAGGCAACCTGTATAATACTGCCATCAGAGGGCTTACCTGATGGATCCCAGCATCCCTTGGGAGCACTGTATATAAGCAGGCATCCCACGCTGGAGTCTGAATAAAGGAGCTAACGTCACACTTACTCATTGTCTACAGTGCTCAGTTGCATTACTTTATTATGAGCATAACACCACCGATCTCTGAGCTCTCTTCCTGTTGGTTCCCAGGGCAATCAATCACCACTCGCCAATATTATGCTGCCAGATTAAGTTGAGGGGCTCAGAGGAAGTAATAAATTGAGGCCGTGAATCTGAGCTAAGAAATAAAATTAGAGAAGCATGAATAAATGAACGAGGAGTGGCAAGATAAACTAAAGGGTACAATCCTAAAGGGGCTGCATGAACAGTGAGAACTGCGGGTTTACGTGCACAAATCACTGAAGGTGGCAGGACAGGTTGAGAAAGCAGTTAAAAAAGCTTACAGGATCCTGGGCATCATAGAGGCATGGCGTACAAAAGCAAAGAGGTTATGATGAACCTTTGTAAAACTGGTTCAGCCTCAACTGGAGCATTGTGTCCAATTCTGGGCACCACACATTAGGATGTGATGGCCTTAGAGAGGGTGCAGAAAAGATTTACAAGAACGATTCATGAGACGAGGGACTTCAGTTACGTGGATAGACTGGAGAAGCTATGGTTGTTCCCCTTTGAGCAGAGAAGGTTGAGAGCAGAATTGATAGGTGTTCAAAATCATGAAGGATCCAGACAGATCAGATAGAGAGATACTGTTCCCACTGGCTAAAGGGTTGAGAACCAGAGGAGACAGATTTATGGTGATTGGAAGAAGATCATCATCATAGGCAGTCCCTCGAATCGAGGATGATTTGCTTCACGTTAAAAAGTTCACAGGTGTTTCAATGAAGGACCTAAAATTTCAGGTCCGAACTAAATCATGAAGGGTGGAAGATGCCTGAGCGTGGAATTTTTAACGTGTGGTGACCGTTGCATGCCAGCCAGCACTCAAGCTTGACAGAGGTCTTGGTCCAGTTGCAAGGATTAACCAAGATGACTGGAGACCAGCTCTGCTGCACGGACCTGGTGCGCACACAAATCATAGTGTGGGCTGGCCCGTGCTGCACCTGGGCCCTCGCCTCTTCTAGGCCCCGAACTCGCGCCTCTCCTGGGCCCCGATCACGTCCCTCTACAATCTCTCGCTGCTCCTTCGCTCCAACCTCATCGCTCCTGCTGTAGATGCCCATGCTCCAATCACTGACCTGGACCATGGCGATGTCCCTTTTCATTGCCGTTGCTCTCCTGCTGCAGTACGTGCTGCTCCCTGGAGTGGTATGCCATCACAGTGCTCCTTCCGCTCTGTGGCCTGCTCCAATGGTGCTCGCAGGCCGGGGGCCATTCAGCCTGCTGGGCCAGGCTGCCACGCTGATCCTTCCGCTCCCTGGCCTGTTTCAATGGTGGTCGCAGGCTGGGGGCCACTCAGACTGCTGGTCTAGGCCGCCACGCAGCTGCGTCCGCTCGCTGGCCTGCTCCGATGGTGCTTGCAGGCTGGCTCAGTTTGCTGGGCTAGGCTGCCATGCTTCTCTTTCTGCTCCCCAGCCTGCTCCAATGGTGCACTCTTTGGTAGACTGCGGGTAACGCACACAAAAAAACTACACACAGGACAGTTGAACAGCTTATCCTGAGTGTAAATTCGCTCGTGTACCAGCAGGTGTGATGAATGAGACACACACACACACGAATGAGAGTGTTCCAGTGCACTGCCTGTGAAAAGAGCTTTAACCAGTTACACAGCCTGAAAAAACATCACACCATTCACAGCAGGGAGAAACCATACACGTTGTGTGTGTGGACCAGGCTGCAATTGATCATCCAACATGGAGAGACACAAGGACACCCATACCACGGAGAAACCGTCTAAATGTGGGGATTGTGGGAAGGGATTCAATTGCCCCTCTGCGCTGGAAACTCATCGACACCATCACAATGGAGAGAGGCCGTTCAACTGCCCCGTGTGTGGGAAGGGATTCACTCATTCATCCAACCTGCTGGTACATAAGCGAATTGGCAGAAGAATGAAAGGCGACGTAAGAAAAATCTTTTTTATGCAGCAAGTGGTTAGGATCCGGAATGCACGGCCTGAAAGGGTAGTGGAGGCAGACTCACAAACAGCTTTCGAAAGAGAATTGGATAAGTATCTCAAAGAAAACATTTGCAGGGCCGGGGAGAAAAGGTAGGCTAGTGGGACTCACTGGGAGCCGGCAAGGTTTCGACGGGCCTAATGGCTTTCCGTGCTATAACCATTCTCTGATTGTGTGAGCAGAACTACTCTGTTCCTTGACTCAATCTAAAGCTTCCTGATTGTGAGCACCTCTGTTAAACCTGCCCTGCACCTTCACTGCTCCAAGGAGAACCACCGCAGCTGCTGCAGCCATTATCTTATTGAATGGCGGCAGGCTCGAGGGACCAAATGCCGACTCATCTCCTATATCTGATGTTCTCATGTCACTGGTCCCCATCCTGCACCTGATGGCCTCTCTGAAGTAAGATGACTGCCGCGCATGCTCCCTGCCCTGCAGAGGGACAATGGCAACATTGTGACGTCCAGGAAGCCCCGCCCCTGTCGCTACCCTGCTCCCTGCGGTTCCGTGCTGCCCAAAGATGGCGGCCGAACTCCCCGCAATCCCCGACAGTAACCAAGGCCCGTCCCTGCCCGAAGGTGCCCCGCAGCCGCCACCCGCAGACTCGGCGGCCAAATCTCGCTGCCCGCGCGTGTCCGTGAGTATGTGAGTCCGCAGGGAGACCGGGCGCGCTGCTCGGGCCGCTGCTCCATCCTCCGCGACGGTGGCGGTGGCGAAACATCGTCCGTCGGTCCGCGGCCAATCGGCTGGCCTCGCGCCTGCGCACAACTCCGCCCCGCCTCACCCGGGCCCCTGAGCTCAAATGCCGCGAGCGAAGCTCGCCAACAAACCGCCAACCGCCCGCGCGCGCAGCACTCAGCCCCAGCCAATGGCGAGGCGGCGCGGGGCACCAGCCCACCCAGCGCGCGCTGTTCCGCGCCACTCAGCGGCGGGGAGGAGGGGCCGCGGCACCAACCAATCAATCGGCGAACAATCCAGGGCGCGCGATGCTGAAGGGAAAGTGTCTCTGGCGACACAAACAGAAGATGCTGGAAGAGTCCGCGGCTCAGGCAGCATCTGTGGGCAGCGTCAGAGGGGGCGGGGCCGCGGCCATCCGTCACAACTGGAGAGTGCTGGGAAAGAACAGATCCTGAAGGAGCACTGAAAGGGGGAGGGGGAGAAAGGACAACAGGGAAGGTCTGTGATGGGGGGAAGGCAGGAGAGATTAAAGAGACAAAAGGGAGGATGGGCCGAATTCAGAAGATACTGGCAGGAGTTAGAACAACATTA